>NC_040027.1:26077429-26145039 GCF_000972845.2 Larimichthys crocea
CCGAGAACTTTGGTAGGCTTAAGGGTGCAAGTGCAATTCTGGGCCCGATGAAAGACCCCTGAGAGGTAGTTGTAGTGCTCTGTCCCGCTCCACGTGGCAGCTGTGGTGTACTAGAGAAGCCGGGTTCAAACGTCAAGCTCATGGCCCACTGTGGTGGATGTCTCCGTGGTGGTGCTTGGGGGGTCCCTGACAGGGCGCCCGTACTTTCTGGCCCCTCAGGACGGCTCGCACGACTGTCCGATGCACCCCTAGTCACTACAGTGGTTAGGTTGGTGGTTGGGTCTGCACCTGCCCTCTGCACAACATCATCATGTGCCCTGCCACTGGTTCCATTACCGTCCACAGTCCCACTTGGTTGAGCAGAGGTGGTCGTTCCTCCTCCGACCACACTGCTTCTGCCGTCGTCTCCAACGTCAGCGCCCCCCTTGGCCTCATCACCGCTTGCCAGGTTAACATGCACCGTCCTTTCGCTCTGGCGCATGTGGTTCGCCAGAGCAACCATAGTCACTTTGCTCCTTTCTTTGTGCTCTTTGAGGCAGGCCTGCATGGTCTTTACTTCCTTTGCCGGGACGTGACGGTCCCAGTACCGCATAAACTCCTCCAGTGATTCCATCCTGGCCTCTATCGCAGAGCGCACCAACTCATACTGGTCAAGAGTCATACGGCTTGACTGGAGAGCTGCAGCCTGATCAAACACGTCTTTGAGGTCAGCCTTTTGGTTGTTAAATGGATCTAAAGCACAGCGGGACCACAATGCTGTTTTTATTTTCACCTCTGTGTCCTGATACTTTGTGCGGCACTCCTGCAGCCTTTTCCTCACATCAGTTATGTCCAGGTCAAAATCACTTGCCTCTTCCTCCATCACAGCAATGTAATCAAAACTGACGTTACAGATGTCTTCATAACTGCTTTTGAGGGCACTCAGTTCAAGTAAGAGGTCATGTTTATTTAAAAGGCCCAAGTTAAAATCAATGGTGTTTGCTTTCCTAGTAAACACCCCCTGTGCATAGGATCGCTTTTTCTTTAGCTCTCCACAGTCCGCCATACTACGGTACGGAGCCCCTAAAGGGACATGGTGAAAGAAAAAAAGGGACATGGTGAAAGAAAAAAAAATGGAAGTGTTTCTGGTGCGCATGAGAAACTTTCTGGTGCGCACGAGAAACTTTCTGGTGCGCACCAGAAACACTTCCATTTTTTTTTCTTTCACCATGTCCCTTTTTTTCTTTCACCATGTCCCTTTAGGGGCTCCGTATTTAGGGGCTCCGTACCATGCTGATCTGCGCTTTTATTTTCTTCTTTTTCGTGAACGACGGCACTTCCGGCCCCCGTGCCCCCACCAAGATGCCGACGACACCACTTCCGGTAGCCTAGCGGTTAGCCACCGTGCTAACACAGTACATTTGCGACGAACGGCTTATCCTATGCCGCCGCGCTAAGTAGTCTCAATAAAAGTCACTCAAACACAGTCACAGACCAAGCGATGACTCCCGTTGAAGCTTTGATCCGGGTCCGAAGCGTTGTCACCCCGTCGGACTCTCCGCCGGCTCTCGTCCACGCTAGCTTCCTGTTGCGTTTACTGCGCAGCCTCCGCTTCTCCGTCACGGGGCCGGCTGGCAGTGTTGATTACTGTTCGGATATACTCGACTAACTACTTTAGTCTAATACTTCCCTCCGAAAGGGGGCTTTTAACTGTGAAACAGTGCAACACTCAGGCCGACGTCCGATTACTTTTCATGTGTTTAATAGCATGAGTATGGCTACATCATACAGACATGCTAATTAGCATTTCGTAGTAAACGTGTCGATTGCCAGGTAATCAACTGAAAAGACAAATAAAACAAAACACAGTATTAACGACACACGCCTATTAACAACTGTACATTACACAAATATAACATATTTATGTCAATAAACATAAGTTGCAAACATTTTGAATAAACAACTCACCAGCTCAGCTTCACCAGTTAAAACAACATCCATACAAAGTAAATCTGGCAGGTAAAAGCATCCGCCCAAACACATCAACAGTTAGAACTGCAACCACTAGATGCCGCTATACATTACACCGAGTGCGGGTAAACTCCACAACAGGTGTGTACTTCGTTAATACAGGTGTGTACTTCATTAATACAGGTGTGTACTTCGTTAATACAGGTGTGTACCTCATTAATACAGGTGTGTACCTCGTTAATACAGGTGTGTACCTCGTTTGTGTGCAGCACGTCAGAGGTCAAACAGTTTAGTGAGCTCAGAGAAAATATTAAAGACTAAAGGTGGATTAATATGGACTGAAGAGGAATATTCCATTAGATAAAAACATGTTGTTTATTTTGATTCCATATATTTGTTCAATATATTTTGACTTTTGACCTTTACAACGCTATGGAGTTACTGGAAATGTTTGCATCATCTGCCATCAGCTGTTCCGGTGAGTCGCTGATACAGCGCTAGCTTCAAAATAAATGTGAAGTGAGGAGGCCAATCTGTCCATGGAAAAATATATTTTTCAGCAGATATCAGCAGGTACAAGACTGAACTAGCAAAGCAGTTTAGTGTTTTTATGTTCAGTATTTTATTCCGCTTTGACGGGACTAAAAAGTTTCTTCGTTGCTAGGTCGTTACTAAGGTGCAGGCTACTTGCTTGAACTGGGTTCTACTGCTGTGACTGATTGTTTTCCAGGTATTAGTCAGATACCCATGTATCTCTATAGAAACAGAGATCAGAACAGAAATGGTAAGCAAAGAAATGTTTATTTTGAGAGCACTGTTTTTTTTATTATCATTTCAAAAATTTATTTAATTTATGCAAGCTTAATGTGAGTTTTTCCAGACGGTTGGTGAGAACATTGCCCCATGTGGTGAAGATGGCTTTAAGAAGGGCATCCTTGGCCTGGAAGATGTCCATTTTTGTAAACTTCCCTTGCCATCCACCCCCAAACATCCTCAGTGGGATTTAGATCAGGGGGACACGCAGGATGGTCCAAAGGAGCGTAATGCTAACCCTGGAAGAAGTCCTTTGTAAGGCAGGCATTGTGAACTGAAGCGTTGTCCTGTTGAAAGACCCAGTCATCAATGCACAGATAAGGGTTCTCAGTCTACAGAGTTCTACAGAGCCAGCCACATTTTGACGCCCCTGCACAAACTGAAGCTCCATTTTTACATTGAAGGAAAAAGCACCCCAGGTCTTCCACTGTGCCACATACAAAACATCTCCAGTGGTCATGGAGATTGGACATTGTCATGCCAGTAACGTTGGAAGCCATCAGGACCATCCAGATTAATTTTTTCCTCGTCAGAGAATAAAACTTTCTTCCACTTCCACTTGCAAATGAGCAAGTTTGTGGCGTGGGAGGAGACATTTTCTGTCCTTTAAGCCCTTCTGTTGCGGATGCCATCTTATGGTGATTGGGCTACAGTCAAACAAACAGTACAGTAAGGGTCTTAGTTTAGTTTGATAGTTTGTCTGTGAGGTCTGAAACTCAGCCCGCAACTAGGACCTCTTTGGTGATGTAGCGTTGTGGCGTCTCATGACACCATAGACACTGAATGAGTCTGTTTCTCAGGAGCTGAAGTTTATCACTTTGAGCATTACAAATATTTTTACTGTATTCAATTGAATATAAGCCAAAATGTTTTACACAATGTCAGACTTTTTTGGAATTGGAGTTGTACTTTAAAGAAAAATAAATATCTGTAATTAATAGGAACTAAGATAATCAAGTCTGGACTAAGAAATGATGATAAAGAAATAGAAGGGGAAAAAGTTAAAGTATAAAAATTAAGTATTATTTAATTTTTATAGTTTTTATAGTGAGACTTTTCTTTACATGAAAGGTGCACATAGATGGATTTGATGGAGAAACCTAACTTTGTAGGTTCTTGTCACAGAAGAATCAGCAGTTAGTCTGTGCCACAGCTGTAGTTTCTGTGTCAGTTTGGATGTATAATTAGAGACTGCTTTGCCGACCTTTTTAGTTTGAGGCCAGTAAATCAGCACTGGCAGATCTGAGAGCTCACGCAGGAGCTTTATGTGTAAGAAGATCTGGAGATGGGAACTTTAGGCCATTTAGGGTTGAAATTGTAAAATAAGGATGTTGAAATCTATTCCAAATGCTGCTGGGAGACAGTTGAGGGATGCTAACAGGGATTTAACGTGCTCCCACATCTATGTTTGAGTTAACGGGCTGTACGTTGGAGTTCTGAATGGTGAGGCTGCATTTCCCACTGGAGGTGAAATTGCTCCTTAGCTGCTCCAGCCAGCCTCCTTAAGGAAGCTGTAAGCAGAAGCCAGCAGGAGGTGCTCCCAAAATAAGGTGTTGGGGTAAGATTATCCAAAATTGTCACAGAAAAAAAACAAATATGATAGAGACACATTTTTGCATAACACCATCAAACGGTGAGGCAGTTATTTTTGATTGGGAGGAACAGCTGAGCCTCATAGATTCTGACCAGGAATGTTAAAATGAATGCCGGATATATAAAAAGAAATGACACCACTACCAGAGTGTTTACAGCATTTCACTCGTCTTGATGACAGGCTCCTCCGGGAGCGATGAGGAAAATGATGAGGCAGTCACATTAACCACATTAAACCGCTTTCATATGACAGTAATCTAAGTCCTGATTTACACTGAATTATGCATGCTCTTCCACTTATTACCTTTGAGGAGGGGAGAGATAAATAATATAACACTCTGGAAATAAGTCATCAGTTTGCAGCTAGAATCATCAGACACTGTATTGGATCATTGCCACTGTTTTTACCGTCATATCCCCAGAGCAGAAACAGAAGACCGAGAAGTGCTCTGTTTGTATTTGGGAAGCAAACTCTATGTTTTCAGACGATCACAGTTTTGTACCTATAAGAGCAAGTGTTTGTGTTAGGCTTAATTGAGCACACTTGTTTGGCATTTAATATTGTCCCTAGAGGTTCTACACAACGTTTTATATGTACAGTACAGAACAAGACTAGCAACCCTCATGTACGCCAAAATGAATACAGATGTGGACAGCAGCTGCGCACAATGGACAGAAGACAGTTTAAAGGTGGGTGAAACCACAAAATATGGTTTAGATCCAATACTAATACCAAGTATTCATGGGGTCCAGAATCATCATCATCTACAAAACATGAGACGGATTTTTCTGGTATCAGATATGTATTGGCTGTATTTATACTTTAGGTATCAATACACACACCCCTTCTGGGGCGGCAGTAGCTCAGTCCATTGGGACTTGGCTTGGGAACCAGAGGGTGGCCGGTTCAAGTCCCGCATGGACCAAAGTATGGAAGGTGGACTGGTAGCTGGAGAGGTGCCAGTTCACTTCCTGGGCACTGCCCTTGAGCAAGGCACTGCAAGGCACAAGACCAACTGCTCGCTGGGCAGCACTCCTCAGGGGGGCTGCCCATCACTCCACCATCTCTCTCCAAAATTGCATGTCTATGCCTTGTACTGCATATCTGGGTTAAAATGCATGTAAATAAATAGAGTGTAAAAAGAATTTCCCCGTTTGTGGGATTAATAAAGTATATCTTCTTCTTCATACCTAAATTTGGATCTATCTAATGAGGATAGATAGAAAGTCAGAGGATCACTAAAGTCACACACAAAATAGTTGTACACATTTTTATAGCAATTGGATTCTTTTTTCTCTGCAAGTTTAAGCTGTTATACAACATTCACTGTTGATTTAGCATCTAAAGAAGATTTGGACATTTGAAGAGACATAAACACTGTTTACTTCCTGTTTGATTTCTTGTTTAAGTCCTAAAACGGGTTCAATTTGTTCTGCTCTTGTCTCAAACCCCTTTGGATCTCAAACTTGACAGGACCTGACAGTTTGGACTGGACTTGGGCCGATCTTGATTGCCCTGCCTTCTACACTGAGACCCTGTGTTGTGACAATGGCAAGCTGCATCTCTCTTCATCCTGAATAACAGCACTGCCACTGATGGAATGTGTTGTAAACAAGTGAACTTAATGAAATCTCTTATCGGTGGAGCTCACTTGCCACTGGGGACACCCGGCGTCTAATGCAGCAATTAATTCTGCAAATGAGTTATGAGTGAGTTATGCAAGGCAATATTGCCCATTACAGCTGGGCTGATTGCATTATAGCTGGGATATAATTGAGATGCTAGGCCCACAGAGGAGAGGCTGCTGAAGCTTCACAGCAGAGAAGAAAACAGAGAGACCAAGGTTGGGCTCATAATGCAGCATTCATGCTGAGTTTTGGGATCACTGTGAATATCTGCTGGAGGATGTACATCAAACAGAATAAAGTGACAGTAATGCTGAAAAACTACAATGACAAAAAAAATACATTCATCTTTTAGGGTTCAGCTAAGCAGACATCATGACATTCATCCCAGCTGAGTGACACAAGATTTACTCGCTGTCAAATATTCCACTCCGAACTGATATTGAGAACACCCCAAGTAGAGCTTGATACAAGTTCATATGAAAGCATTTTCAAGACTGAGTTGTGACCAAGTTTGGATCAAAATGGACATTCTGTTGATTTACTTTTTGTCACACCGCGGTGAGGTTTGTCCTGTCTTGGGGTTTTTGTCTCGTTACTTCCTGTTTTATTTTGAAATCTAACTCTCCTCTCGTTTCAGATCACTTGCCCTTCCTCATGTGTCACCGGTCTGATTGTCTCACCTGATCCCTGATCGTTTCCACCTGTTACCCATTTCCCTCATGTGTATTTAGTCGGCGTCTTCCCTTTCTCTTGTGCCAAAGTGTTTCGTCTTGTCCGATCACCTAAGCCCTCTTGTCACAGTCCGGTTGCCGACAGAAAGAAATTGTTTTGTCACGTAAGTTATTGTCTTCTTCCTCTTTAAGAGTGATTTTTTTGTTGATTAATCTTTTCTTAGTTTAGTGTTCTATTTTTTTTTTCTGTTGTTACAGTTTTTGTCCTCCCGCTTGTGGAGTGATTTTTTTTGTTTTGTTAGAGAGCTTTAGATATCAGTAGAGCCCCTGTTTAGGTGAGCCTTTTTCTTTTGATCCTATTTGTTTAGATTTGGTTTTCCTCCTTCGGGAGCATTTTGTGTTTATTATCTAGTGTTTTATTTTCCTCCTTGAGAGAGTTTCATTTCTAGAATAGTCTTGTGTTTTCCTTGTTTGTATATAATCTTGTTCCCTCCCTTTAATGTGTTTTTCCCTCTTTTGAGAAGTGTTATGCCCTGTCATATTAGCCAGGTCACTTAAGAATAGACAGCGTTACATAGCCTTTTCTTTTCATCACTCTTCTAAGAAGGTCCTGACTTCAATAAAGTGTGCTTAATCGTTATATCCTCTGCATCTGAGTCCTCATTCCCGTCCTGGTCTGACACTTTTACTCATACTGACAGTTTAGAGACATGCATAACACATTCCTGCTGCTGTGTAATACATTAAATACATGGAGGAAAAAGAATCTGCAACAGAACTCAAGTTGCATTTTGATTGCAGTTTGGACCCCTTTGTGCATAAATATGACAGAACAGGAGGTTGTATTTACAACATAAATTCAGCAGAATTAGCAGGTGTATATATTCAAAAAAATGTGGGAAACACCTAAAGCAGAACACATGTTTACACTTCACATGAAGACTATTCTTACTGAGGCACATTCCTGTGTACTGTTCTGGAGCCTCAGCTTAAAGACAACACTGTCTGAATTTCCTACCTCATCTGCAAGTACTCACCACTGTCGGTTTCCTGACTACTGGGACCTTTTAGAAAGAGTTGGTGATAGGTCTGGCATATCCCAGTCCTCTGTCATGTGCTCCTCAACGTTCTCTGCAACACCACCACCACCTAGGTTTAGTGTCCATATACCAACGGTGAATCGACTCATGTACACATCAATGGATGGAAATTTGATATTTTATTTAATTAAGTTTATGACAAATCTCACACACATATGAAATATTTGTTGTGATTTTGTGGATCTGCAAATGTTGACTTTTGAACTTTCTGTAGTATTAATGGATAAATATTGGAGAATTTTTTTTTTGGAAAAAGTCCAAATATTGTCCTGTGTGGATGTATATTTGATACATTGGGATATGCAAATATTGCATGATGTCATCTGAGTTGTCCAGCACACTGCCTTCATGTGAGTGCCTTAGCAGTCAGTACCGCAGCAGTCTAAGACAAATGAGCTGAAAAAAACGCGGCAGCATCTGGATGCACTTTTGTGAGTACAAAAAACGGTAAAGCAAAGTGTAATACTGTATGACGTTATTTATTATCTATTGAACAGCTCTTTGAAAGGAATGGCTCCACAAGATTCGGCTCCCTTCAAAGAGCAATAAATCCCATCTCTAGCTGTCAGTGCACATTTCATGAATCTCTCATAGGATTTTCTTATTTTCCTCTCATTGCTTTTGTGCAAAAAAAATAAGAGACAAATAAGAAAACATTCATGTCTAAGGCCCATGGTGAGGATCGATGTCAAACATGTTACATCATATGTATTTGGTTATTTAGAACATGCTGTGATTCAGAACTGTTTGGGAGCTTTCATTTTGTGAATAACTTACAAATCTCACTCTTCTTTATATCACTGCCAAATCAGCGGAATCATAAACTACACAACCTACAACATAAAAGTCACAGGTGGAGTTAACATGCTAAGGTTCAATAGTTACTGCAGTGCCCCCAGTTTGAGCCATAAACTGTATAAAACATGGATGTAGTCTCTGTAAAGTCACCCACAGGTTTCTGAAAATGTTAACATTGGGGCTTTTAGAGAATCACTTTGGGCCTCAAGTGGACTTTTAAGGAACTGCAGTCTTTGGCACTTTTGTGTTGGCTTCATGTCACAGTCATGGTATCTCTACAGTAAGCTTTGCCTGCACAGGCTCTGTTTACATTCACAACAGATTTATCAGATCATGATTTCCTATGTTGCACTCTTATGGAAGATGTAAACTGTGAATCACACTAAGCTGACAACAGCGTGACCCCCTCACAGCTTGAAGCTATTGATTCAGTCAGAGGCAATAATGACTAAGTGTATTCAGTTTCAGTGTGAAGATTTGCTGTTAACGGATCATTTGCGTCTGCTGTGACAAAAATATTGACACAATTAGCTGTTAACTCTTTACTCACCCCACCTCAGCATCACACTGCTGCCACTTCACTAACACAGGTTCTCTGACTGCAAATCACAAAGTTAAGCACAGGTTTCAAGTGGTCACTGTGAGAGGTCTCTTTAGGACTTTAAGGATGTGTACAGACCGTGCTTGACTGACAACTCCTTAACACTCATGGGTGGGAAAAGTCACATGTGGCTGAACAGGGCCTGTAAAATTGAAAAAGAATTCAAAATCTAAAGATCCAGTTCACAAATTAATGCTGCAACAGAAGCACGTCATGCTATATGTTGTTTTTTTCAATGGTTCTTCAAAAGTCTCTCTGGTTCTACAAGGAACACTGACCAAATGAACAACCTCTTTATTCAGGATATGGTTCTTCACAAACTTTATGGGTTGAAATGGTCTTGAAAGTACTTACGGTTTTCCATCTTTATTGTCTTTTATGTTGGCGGGTAACAGCGTGATTCTAAATTGCCCATAGGTGTGAATGCGAGTGTGAATGGTTATTTGTCTCTATGTAACCTGTGATGAGCTGGCAACCAGGGTGTACCCCGACTTTCACTCTCAAGTCAGCTGGGATTGGCTCCAGCCCCACCATGAACCTGATAATCAGTTACAGATAACGGATGGATTTTTTGGTCTATGAAACATACAAAAATAGAGAAAAATTCTCATCACAGTTTCCTTAATCCCAAGTTGACATCTCGAAATCTGTTATTCTGTCTGACCAGAACCCAGAATTCAAAATATTTCACTGATTTTCTACATGATTTTCAAGTCCTTTTATGAAAATAGTTGTTGAATCATAAAAGCATGCTCAATAGTTTATAGAGGCTGTTGGCTGACTGAGCCAACAGAAAAGTCCAACTCAGATAAAATAAATCTTAAAAAATATATCAAGCATGAATTAATGACTAATGTGTTCTTTAAAAATAGTCTACTTGTTTACTGATTTTTTAATGTCAAAGAATTATTTTTCTTTTTCTTCTTCACTAATTCACACACAAATGTGCAAGCACACACTCACTGGCATGCTCTGAGGAATTGCAAATAAAAAGTTGCTTTTGTATCATAACAGCAGACTGTATGTGTATTATACGTTTGCTAATTTACTACTGTAGAAAAATGGCGGTTCAACATGGAAGAGGGTCAGTTCTCACTGTAGATGGCTCATTTTGAGACAATGAAAACCCAACGATTTATATATTCAGGTGATTATACACTAATGAAAACATACTAATACATAATAATTTATTGCTGCCAATAAATACGTGTACACACTGGACCTTTAATGTATTTTTTTATTTTAATGAATGCATTTAAGAATTAAATATTAATCCAACATCTTGCCATCTATTCTGAGATGCATTTTTTTTTCTTTAACTGTGGCACACCTCATGACTCAGAAGGCAGAAACCAAAGCACATTGATCAGCAGTATACAGCAAGCATAAGGCTGAACCATATTTGGACAAATTCACTTTCTCTCTTTGTATATTCACTGACATGTTGCACTCTATATGTACTCTACAGTGTGTTATGTGTTCCCATTGCTCTTTTTCAGATGCTCGTGAAAAGCAGTTACTAATGTGGATTCAAAAATTATAGAATGGACAAAAAAAGATGACAAAATAATAATAGAGTGTAAACATATGTGAGGAATATGGATCAGGGAGGATGTTTGTATCTGTCTATTCTGTCCTCTGTTGTCTCTTTTTATTATGCACACACACACACACACACACACACACACACACACACTATCTTTTTCTGTTGTACCGAAACCAGTACCATCTGCTAAACACAGTCAGCCTACATACAGTAGCACTTAGAGGATGTCAGAAAGTCCATGCCTTCTTCAAGAGACGATAAAAGTGTAGACAATAGCAGCAGTCCCAGTGCTCTCAGCAGCACTCTCCTTATTCCATCAAAGCAGACTACTGCAGCATCTGTGAGTGTCAGTCACCCAGTCTGATCACACAGCATGTGGCATCTGTCAGCCTGCACCCATCAGCATCCAAAAGTGCTGCTGATACACTATTCTCTTAGTTCTGTCTCATGTGATAATGAAACAGCGGTATTGTCATTGTCTCTCTTTCTGTCACACACACACACACACGCACAGAGATGCATGGTGAGTTTCTTGGCATGCTCTGTGCATTAGTGATGCTCTCTAACCACCGTTCTGGACTTGACACTTTATCCAACTCAATCCACCCTGTTTCCATATGAACATTACACTGGGAAACACACACAAACATACAACCTCCTGTTCAGTTACCTTTTCTTACGTGGAACACATTCTAAGCAACTGCGGACAATGTTGAGCCTGAAGAGAAACAAACAGATACAAAATATCTGAGGTGAGATCAACAGGGTTCTCTACAAACTGTTTCTGAGAGCCTCCTCTGCCTTCAAGCCTCACTTCCACCAGACTTTCATTATTTTCCACTGTGACAATAATAGAGTTGTAGCTGAGCAAACCGTACCATAGCAGGCAGTGTGAAAATATGTGCATTACTTGACTCATATCAGTAAGGATCAGTAAGGAAAAAAAACAAAACACAAAAGCTCTCTTTCTCACGATGACAGATCTAATATGGATGTAATCAGTGACAAATGTACAGCAGGACTAATGGAAATGTCATTAGGTTTGCAGGTATTTGGTCATAAATCAAAGTTTTAGACAGATTAAAATGTTGACCTGATAAAGGCAGCAGGTGAAAAGTCATAAATGAATCATGAATCATCGACCAAATTCATTTTTCTGCAAAGATTTTCTACACTTTATATTTGCAGATTTAATTTTCAATTCAATTTTATTCATATGGTGAAAAAAATCATAACTTAATTTATCTCAGGAGATACGAATTACCACGTTTAAAACTCCATCTTATAAACATGCTGAGAGACTATTAAATCATGCTGTCAATTCAAATACATATCTTCTACCTCTATAGCCTAGTCTAACATGTTGCATAATAAAAATGAATACAAAAAGAAAAGTCAGTGTCAAAGTGCTAAAGCAATGATTTTTCAAAGTACTGTCAATGGACACTATTATCTCTCAATGCATTGTACAAAGGAAGTAGTACTAACTAATGGTCAGACAAGTGATCAATACAGTGATATATAATTACCTTTATTCCTGTGATGTACAATCAATACACTTTCATCAAGTATCATTTTTTCAATTTAATTACATGCATGCTCAGTTCAGTTTCCTTTGTTCCTATTCAGTGACTAATTTGACACAGTTGACGAGTTCAGGTGGTCCAAAGGTTGTAAATAAAAGCCAATGAGTGAGCAAGCTGTTCTCTCATTGGACAGAAATATTATTAAAGGCTTGAAAGGCTTTCTTCTTTTTCTTGTCCTCTTCTTCAGTATGGAGCACCATGATCCTAAATGTTTTAACTGTGTTTATGGGGTTAATTAAACTAGTGTCAAATAAACCAAATATCCAGAGAAAATCTAGATCATGACTGGAAAACATTGTACAGACATGACATATCGCTGCAAGAGTTCGCATCAGAGATGGACTGATGGGTGTCGTTTCTAATGGTAGGATCAATTATGTCCTGATTGCAAACAAACTGCTTCAGCTCAAGCATTTCTGTAACAGCAGATCTTCACATAAATATAACAGGTTATAGCACAATATAAAAAGTACCCAGTGTGAAAATACAGATTACAGTCCTTTAAACAAAACTTAACCTCAGTATCGATGGTGTAAGAAGTACTCAGAACCTTTACTTACTTACTCAAAGTAAAGTAAATGTCCTGCAATCAAAATGTCAAAGTAAAAAAAAAAAGTATTATCATCACTTCATGTTGCTCTATAGTAAAAGTACTCATTCTGCAGGAAATACTGATGCATCAATGTGGTAGGTGTAGATAGAGTTAGTTTAACTACTGGCTCCACACAGATCTGGTGTAACCTTCCTCACATTAATACATGAAGCAAACACAAGTGACTGATTTACCCCCTAAAGAATTGGTGCCACCTATCACCAAGTGACAAACCTTGATGGCTGTAAAGTGAAGTAAACATGCAAGTGCCAAAAACTGCAGTCACTTGAGGCTGGCTACAGAATGAGTCAATCCTTATATTAAAATAATCACATTCACAAAAAGAAAGAAACATGTTTACAGCCTGGTACAAAACTGTATTCACCTGTTCAATTTATAGTCTTAAAGTTACGATTAAGCACGATTAAGAAGGTGGTTGCTTTGATTGTTACACGTGGCTTGTTTGAGCAACTAGCTCTACCCATGCTCCATCTCTTTGCCCATTTTTAGATTAGCCAGTGGAGGTGAGATGGCAAGATGACAATGGCCAAAGCCACCACACTCAGAACTTCAGAAAACTAATCATGGATACTATGTCTATGTTTTATATTGTTTATGTTTATCTTGTGAACCAACTCCTAATATTTACACATCAGAAATTAAAAATGTATTCGCATTTTCTTTTGCAGATTCACTCAAATATTTGGTTAATGTGTGAGCAGCATTTTAAAGTTGTAGCTGCTTACGTTGGGGAAGTGGAGTGTATAATCTGCGACCATATATCATATTTCATAAACAGATCATATGTTTTGTATATAAAATGTGATTCAGCTATGTAACTAGTAACTATATAATCAGATAAATGTAGTGGAGTAAAAATCTATGTATCTAATCTGATCTAATATGTTTCCAGAGAGCCTCTACAAAAAGCATCAGAGGAATAATTCTTCACTGCGGGCCTGAGGCTGGAGAGTTTCAGGTGGAAAATCCATCAACATCCCATTTGTTGAATTGATTTTTGTGCTCATGTGGATGAGGGATTATGTGTGCTACCAGCATGTTAAGATATACAGGCTAATGAGCTGACTGATAGTCTAATTGGTAACACCTGGAATCAATATGGGCTGCTGCTTTATTTATCAAGTGTGTTTGCCCACACAACAAGTATGTTTAGCCACACTCTGGGCATTACACATGAACATAGTAAGAAAAAAGTGTAAATATGGATTCTTGATTCATATTTACATTAACTAGTCTGAAAGTACAATTGCGGCTTCAGCGGCTCGGAGATTCAGGCAGCATGACAATTAAAGTGAGATATTTGGTCAAAAGTCGCTGTTAACTCCCTCACCTCATAAATAAATAATGATGTTCAGTTTTACAGTAAGTCATCCCAACTGTGCCAGTGTGCACACTGAGAGAAAAGTGAATCTGATCAGAGCTTTCAGAACAGTCATACATATTTTATCATATCGAAGTGCTCGTCATATCAGGTCACTCTACTATGTTACTGTAACATCATCTGCATGTTATTGATCAATACTGATACATATCACGTACATTACATGGCTATCATATTGTTCGTTGTTGTATATTGTTACTTTGCTAGTGTACTGAATCATGCATATGCATCATATCATATTGTTTGGTATTATTTCAAATATATTATATGTTGTGTGTTTGTCCCCCATAGTTTCCAATACATGGCTAAGAAACGGCACAGCAGCAGTAATTCAATGATTTGAACACACTGTGCTAGGGGTGGGCGATATATCGAATATACTCGATATATCGCGGCTTGTTCTACGTGAGATGTATGAAATGACTATATCGCGACCATCGAGTACTTGTCACGTAAATGTTTTAAGCCGTCGGCATTTAATTCTCTGAGTTTTGCCTGTGTCACTCCTGGTGCTGCTCACAGCACGCAGCACACTGCCCCGCCCACCCAGAAAAATCCCCTGCGCGCATGCGTACTTTTTGTATCAGGTGAGGAGAGACGTGAAGAGCCCGAGCGAGTTAATTGAAGATGGAGACGGACGACTTGGTTCCGAAGAAAAACAACTGCGGTCACGCCAGCCGTCTCTCGTTTTCGCGTGGTCACGTCAGCTGCTCCAATATTTTCAAGTGCGCCCTTATTGCGACTTTATGTCAAATACTTTGAGAAAACTGGGAAAGTCAGCGCTAGCTTACTGCAGCGTGTGGACACTTCCGGTTTTCAAAATAAGACGTGGGTGTTAAATTTATTAAAGGTTTATTTATAAAATATGAAGAATGGTTAAAATTTGATTTAAAAAAGTGTGTCTCATAAGCCAAGTATGATCCTGCACTGCTTCAGTGCTCATATGTACATTATGAAATATATTAAAAATTCATAAAAAATATGACAAGGCTATCAAGGTATTATTATTATTTATTAGAAATAAACAGTACAAAACAACAACAACAAAAATATCGAGATATATATCGTGTATCGCGATATAGCTTAAAAATATCGAGATATTGGTTACAGGCCATATCGTACAGCCCTACACTGTGCTGTCTGAATTACACAATTGTAGCCATGTTTACATCATTGTTTTTTGATGCATTTTGAAGTATCGTTAGAAAAGTTTAATGGAAACTGCAAAAAAAAACAAAAAAAACCTCAGGTTTGCAAAATTTTTTGTTTATTTGTTTCTTTTCCGCTCTTTCAGTTACGTCATCTTGTTGCACCCTCTACTTCTTGCTAAAACTTGCACAACATTTGGACATGGCTAATCTGAACATTCAGCAATAATTAAATAACTGAAACATTTAAGAAATAAATAACTGTCTGTGTGAATTGAAAACAAGCAAAGTGCAAAGTGTGCAGCATTAAAAAGGCCATATTTAGGTTTATTTCGAGCATCCATTAGAGCATGTATGCATGTATGCAGTATGAGAGAATGCATGTACTTTTAAAAAGTACATGCATTCTCTCATACTGGCCATTGCTGCAGAGCTTCTATTAACCCATTGTCGGAATAGGTGCATATCTCTTTAAGACCCACTGTACTGATTGGACAGCAGTGTTTTTGTATCCAGCAGATTACCGTAACTTTAGCTGCACTTCTACAGTACCATGACCACTTCATGTTCATGTGACACACATCCTTTTCATTTGATATTAATTGTTTTATTGACACTAGTATTGATACCAACAAGATTCAGGATTTGCAGTATTGATATTTTGGACGGACAACTGTAAAAATATCTTTAAGTGAAGATTTAGAAAATGTCTGACTTTGGCACTCCTCTGTCAAGATCCTCTGTCATAAACGTATGCAGATATGTAGGCCACAGTTTAATTTATGTATTTAGTCTGTCAGAGGAGTCTGTGTACCGCTGCTCTATACACTTAAACCAAACCACCAGCCTCCAGCACTCCTAACAGCAGTGCAAGTTCAGCACAGACAATAGCACGTTCATCACAGTAGCATGTAGCGTCAGAGGTCTGACACGTGTTGACAAAGGATCTGACGGTGTATTCTGAGAAATACGGGAGGAAACGTCACTCTGTTCTGTTTCATCTTCCCTCCCAGGTGTCACATATGCTGTATTTCTTTTTTTTAATTCTAAAATGATGGAGTCCTCACCTTCATCGGTAGAGCTGCTCCACCTCCCTCCTCCTCCTCTTCCTCCTCTTTTGTGCGTCTCCATTCATCTGGCAGTAATAAAGCCCCTGGAGAGCTTTGCACTGAGATCAATACAGACAAGAAGAGAGTGCCTTAAAGCTCCACCATGCTTTCCTGTTTATTTACCTCCCCAATCAAAATGCAGGAACTTCCACAGACTCCTTGCATAATAAAACACACGCACACAACAGACACCAGTGAACAGCCACACACACAAACACACAATCATTCAAGCTGCATCTCCCCTTTCTGTGCTGCTCTGGTTCTCTGCCCTGATATCAGATATTCACATAGGCTCACTGATTTCCACTGAAGAAAATATGCTCGCATGTACACATAACAATGACACTGATACCTGTATATCAATTTACTGATAAACTGTCATAATGTCCTTTTATTACAAATGGAATCCATCCATCCATTTCCTGCTGCTAAACACAGTTCAGGTCATGATACTCGCTGGTTTAATAAAGACAGCGTAAATGACCTTCTCCTCGACCACGTCCTCCTCCTGTTCCTGGGGGATGCCTGAAGTGTACCCAGGCAGATATGAACATCTTCTGTGTGTGCCCAGGGTTTACCACAGGATTTTCTGCTAGTTAGACATCCCCAGAATACCTCCACAGAGAGAATCTTAATCAGGTGCCGCATCAGCTGACTCTCTTCAATGCTTAAGTAGCAGCAGTTTCAGCTCCTGCAAAATGTCCTCCCCCTCCCCCCAGAAAAAAAGCAGTTCGCTTTACAGGCTCCAAAGAGCATCACTTATCGATGTCAGAGCTGACTGCAATTCCAGGATTTTCTTCATCCTTTCCTTTGCGTTGACAGTCTTTCTCTCTTCTCTCCTGCTGTCCTTCTCTGTAAGCTTCTTACTGTTTCTACCATAGTGGCATTGTATCCCAATTGTTCCCTGCTACTTTCCTGATGCACAAACTTGTGCTAACTGGCTGACCCCCAGTTTCAACTTTTAGCCCCTGGCATTGTTGCTGCAAGGGAGCTACTTCTGCTAGCTGTGCCTTCCGGCTCTGTTGCTCCACAGACTGTTTCATTGTTCAAAAGCTGCAAGTTTTGCAGTCTCCTTGAGAAGTTTTTCACCTTTGGCTACCATCAGAAATGTTTATTAGATGCCGCGTTTATCCTAATTGTATTCGTTGATTGTGAGACCAGAAATATAATCAGAACATTGCTTCGAAGATTTGTTTTGCCCTTATGATGACACGCACAAATAAGAGCATGGGAAAAAACATTATTATAAACAATAAAATAAAACCATTTGATCTTTTTAGATCTGCCAAAGACCTCTATGGTGGTGACCTAGGTTGCAGTAAATGTAGACTGTGTCCAAGGGGCTCTATTTACAGAATATGGAGGAAATACAATATGTTATGTTTTCATTAAAATCATCTGAAAAGAAGAATTGTTGTGTTTGTGTTACCTTGGAATTAACCTTTTACATCTACAGATGCTTTGGGTCCTCCAGACCTTTTGTGCTAAGAAGGAAAGGCTGAAGCGAGAGAGTTGCAATTGGCAAAGACACCTCTGGACACTGGTCCTTAAGCTGTGTTCACCCTTGCGATGAAGTACAGTAGGCAGTGTGGTTTTGCTTTTTAATTTAAACATTCCGTTCCGACTAGACGGTTTTCCTCCGACATAGCCACCAGACCGAGAGTTGTTCAATTCCTGTTGTGCAGTTTGTCTCCAGAGGGCAGAGTACAGAGCTGTATTTGTTCTTTTTTACCACGGTGCACGTTGTTGGGACTGTTTAATACGTTGTCGATCAGCCTGCTCGGGCGTCATTGTTGTATCTGCTCTGGAAGCCATCCGGCAGTAAACAGCTCTGCTCTTCTGTTTCTGTGGGCATTAAAATGAGCGTGATTGGCTCTTGCCTCGTTGGTGCTGACATTGCGTCAGAGTACATTTGCATTGAGTTGAGACTTTCTCTATATTCCACTGTAGTGTGGGCATTGGGTGGCGTCAAGCTGCAACATCAGCTCCCATTCACAATGAATTGCAACCTGTCACTGTCTTAGCTTTAGTCTGACAAGGATGAAAATCACGTTGATATTGCAAACTGCACTTATTTTCTTTTCTAGCACTTTCAACTGTATGCAATGGTCTTCTGGGGAAAAGGAAGGATGGCAATTCACAATAGTATAAGTCTAGCCAACTGAAGTCAGTGAGATGTGCATCAAAGATTTTAGTAAAACTTTAGGGAGCTCCCAAAGACTGAAAGTACACACACACACAAACACAAGTAAACCATCTGCTATTGTTACAAATGTAAATGTAAAAGCCTTCATCTCAGCAAAATAATTTTGATTTCCTCCATTTGTTATTGCCAATTGAATTCCGTCAGTGAGGTAATGGGTGTTAACAGCTGACGAAAAGTGTATGGCTCATATTGTTTTTCCCAGACCCCGCTGAGCTGAAACCTAATCATAATAGTGGGAGGAGAAGCAGCCAACGTCTGGCATAATGGAAATACACTAATGAGATAATTATTTCCTCCTTCTCATCCTGCTCCCTCCCTTTCTCCGACACTCAGCATCAGCAGCCCTGACTAATTATCTCCTGTCTCCAAGAGATTACTGATTTATTACTTGTCCCCACTGCACATTTCTATTACCTTCTCTGTCTGACGATAACGTCTGAGTTTCGGAACATGTCACTGTAACTCTGTGTCTCTGACCCTGTCGCCTCAGGGGATAGACCTCCGGTCTCAGATCTTATTTTGATCAGCTGGTAGACACGTAGCTTGAACCATAATAGGTTTACATTATCATTGACTTTTATTACAGCTTAAGTATCTGCCTAAATATCATCATGTGACTCATAACCATTTTTGTTGGCCTAGCATGTCTGCATTGTCTTGATATCAAACTGCTTCTGATGGTCAGACCAGTAATTTGCATCGCTCATTGCTTTCAGTGTGTGAGATGTATAAATGGATCAATGAGAGGCAAAATATAAAGTGCTTTGAATAAAATCACTATGTAAATATACTCATTTACTATAATCGCCCATGATACAGACGTACTGTGAACGTATAAAATCAAACCTAATCTATCCAGTCTGTATTTTATGTTGCTGTCACGCCAGGATAGTCTGGCGGACTCGATTCAATTAGGCGGGGAATGCCGAAAAATTTCACACCTTTCTAACCTATTTGGTGTGGTTCACTTTCACACTGAACTTTAGAAAGTGGACCAAACCGCCTTGACAACGTTGTGCAGTTACAACAGCTGCTCATTTAGGGGTGGTATTGCCCAAAACATGCACTGACCAGGAAGATAAAAAAGCACCAGGAAGAAGAAAACCTGGCTTATCAATTGGTTGTCTGATCTTTGGTTTGCTGGATACTAGCTTTCCCACTGTAAGCGAACCACAGCAACTATCAACAGGTGCAGAATGGACACAATTGCATTTATCAACAACCAATCAGAGCAAATGAGACACATGTAGCACTGAGAAATTAGATACATTTTTAGATTAGATTAGATCAAGATAAACATTGGAATGGGTGCATGCGCCCCATGTGCAAAGGCTCAGTCCTTGGTGCAGCAGCCCAGGGTTCGATTTAAGTATGCCATTCGCCCCTGTCTCCCCTGTCAGCTGTCGCTGTCCAATAAAGGTTAAAAAACATTATTTACAAGAATTGTGCTGAAAACATCTGGCAAGAGGCAAGAAATATGCAATGCAGTAACATAATGTTCAGACCTTGAGAGATTTGGTTTTGGAAAATTGTCAGTTTAATGGATCAAAACACTAAAGTCTCCTTCTGCATCTGTTATCACTAATGGTCATACCTTTTACACTCAAGAGGGGCACACGGACAAAGATATATCTAACATCTTTACAGAACCATATTAACAAATTTCATATTTCATAGTACTTCATAAAATGGTTTGAATCCACAACTCTTCTGCTTTAAGGGGGCAATCCGAGAACCCATCAGCTGTCGTCTAGTGATGATTTACATCTACGGGCAACAGCCTATGTTTCTGTTTTCCTCTGCAGTCCGATAAGCAACTTGATACATGAGAATGATGAGAAAGACACATAAACATATAAACTAATATCACCACATGAATGCACACCCATTTACAAAAACCTAATAAAAAGCTAAATTGTCATCAGTTTAAGGTGATGAGTTCGGCAATTGCATTTCAGCAAATAAGTTCTGCCTCTTTTGCTCTCCACGGAAGTGTGGCAAACTAAACCAGCTCAAACATGACTAGTCACTATTACACAGACAACAAACAGACTTGTAAGAAAGGGTAACTTAATGTATTTCAGACAAGTACACAAAAGCTTTTGCCCTTCCCTTTCTGGGGATGTGGTAAGATTTGATATAAAATATATATTTCAGAACAGTTACGCTGAAAGAATCTTTGTTTTTTCTGACTACAGTGCTCATTATAACTGTGTGTGCATGTGTGTGTGTGTGTGTGTGTGTGTGTGTGTGTGTGTGTGTGTGTGTGTGTATGTGTGTGTGTCTAGCACGGATACATGTGCAGTAAACAGTCACCATTTTGACAGTTTAATTCCATATCCTTGGTCAAATGGCCAAGTTATTAACGGTTCAATAAATAAATGCTTTACTGCCCCAAACCACAACGTAACCATAAAATGTGTGGGTGTTGATGGGATTGCTAATCAATACCAATTTTATTTCATTTCAGTATCCTCATTAGTTTGATCCCAAACAGTTGCTATTTTTTTCTGTGGTCCACAGAACAGCTTATAAAAACAAAGGGATATAATAGACGGGTTATAATGTAAGTAAATAAAAGTGGGTCAGTGACCACTTAGTGAGATTAAAATGATATTTCTGCCTTTCAAAACTGAACCCTCATTTTGACCTGCTCAGCTGGACTCTCTCATTGCATTACTTACCTGTATATTAGCCCCTATTACTTTCATGTTTGTGTTTGGTTTCTCCAGTTTCCTGTAAGGAGTAAACATACCGTAGCCATCATAGTCCACTGTTAAGGTGGAATGATTCACAGAAATGTGTTATCTAAAAAACACTGGCAATAAAAAATGAATGGCCCCCTAAATCACACTGGACCTTTTAAATTGTCCAAAACTGCAAAATTGGCTGTATGGTGTCCAGTAGTGAGACAGTGGCTGTGTGTTTTTCTGAGAATACATGTGTATTAATGCAGTATTTACACATAGGTTTTCTGCTGTCTTGCAGTTCTTTCTCCTGTAAATCCAATGCTTTCTTATTTAGTTTGGAGTCCTCTTGTGTGCACAGAGCAGCATCTGACATACTGGACTGCCGTGCATGTAATGTATAATGGTGGTAAAAAAAAAAACAGGATTAAGAGTGAATACACAGTGAAAGAATTCAAGTTTTAGGATATGCCAACAACTCTGTTTGTGCTGCCTCATTTGCAGGACACCGAAATTCCTCACAGACAGGCAAAAGGAATTTCATGCTCGGGACCTAATGGTTTATGCTTGGGACCCAATAGAGCAGTACTGCCACATGGAGACCATCAGAAAACAACATCAATGGTGGTGGCAGAGCATTTCACAGTGGCCTTTCTCAGGATACTCTGGCATCAAGCACATTAGGTGTCTGAGAAGAGGAGGCAATCTAAATACCTTTTTGAAAGAATGCCAATGTATGAAATGCTTTTATCAAAGAAGAAGAAATATAAAACACTTGTTTTCTTTACAGCATTGTTCTTTGTGTTTGTGATGGCCACAGCTGTGGCTACACAGCCATAAAATGTTGGTAACCTTCTGCACTCACACACTTGTTTCTATAGTTAGGTTTTGTTGTATTTTGGTTATACATTTAATTAAGTTATTAGTCTACATTGGTTTAATATTTAGTTGCAATAAATCACACATGTTTGCCAGTATCTTGGTTTTCTATTTGAACCGCACACATTTAGTTAGCTTTTGTACAGTCTTCATTTAAAATAATTTTCTAATCTGTTCTCTTTGATTTACCGGTGCTGCTGCTGCTGGGAGCTGGGAAGACCAGGCAAAAGGATCTACCCCCCAAGCTGAGCCATTTTGTAGCAGACTGCTGATTGGGCCGGCACATCATTGGGGGAATTTAGTGGTTTACTGTTTATTCTTTTTAGATAATTAGTAATTTCACTTGGTTTTGTTAAGTATAGATGTATAGAAGTATATATGTTTATTTCAAGGAGTTAATTTTCCTGATTTGCTTTGGTAAATTAGCTGTTGTCTTGTGTTTAGTGTTTATGTTCACCCCTTTTGTGTTTGGTATGGGCTGATCACCCAGTATATAAGTTTCCCTCTTGTGTTTAGTCATCAGGTCTGTTTGTTTGTGTCTTCTGTTAGTTTGTTCAGCTGACGTTTATACAGTTTTGTTAATTTGACCTCTTTTATGGGCCCTGTTCTTTATTGCTTTTGTTTGTAAATTTTGTTCTTTCATACTTTGGGTAAGTAAAACCCCCTTTTTTGAAAATACTACCTGTTGTTCTCATTGCCGGCGGACTCACAGTGTTATTTCATAGTTGTGATGTTTTCATTGTGAATCTACACTATAGTAAGTCATTAATATAAGAAAAAACATTAAAGGAGAACTGAAAAGAGATTTTACTGCTACCACTAAGCTACTGCCAGGAGCTGATTATCTTAGCTTAACATAAAGACTGGAAACAGCAGTTAACAGATATACAGTCACCACCAACCAACACCACTAAAGCTCACTGATTACACATTATCGTTTTTCTTTTTATCTGTCTGTACTTTACAGACAATAGTTATTTAATCTCATCTAAATCTCAGCAAAAAAAGTGAAATATTTCCCATAATGTCAAACCTTAAAGGAACTTTCAAGTATACTTTAAATTAACAAGCTTTAAGACTAAGTGCATAAAAAGAGTCAACCTGGAGACCACAGCAGAACAAACTTTTGCAGACTTTTCCCATCACAAAAGTTACATTTTACTGACCTTGATAATTAGTCATATTTGTGAATGGGCACCTTTTTTACATGAATGTAAACCAGAAATGCCTATGCACCCCAGGTAGCGTCCCTATACAATAAAACATTTTCAAACCTTTGTGACAGTTTAATGGACATCTCTATTTTCACCCTCCCCCCCTTTATCATGCAGTGCTCTGCTAGTACCTGACCTTGGCAACACTAAGGTCAAAGTTAAAGTTCTTCAGATGCTCCCCGACTCCAGACTCCCACCTGACTTTAAAATTTACTTGATGTTGAAACAGGACATCTGGTTGAGGGTACAATAAGCTAAGGCAGGTGCAGGTACAGACTGTTGCTACATCCCCCATTCAAGAGGATCTGTCCATAATATCAAGCAAGGTCATGCGAAAAACATGTCAGAAAGTCTAATGGAATTGCTATACATTGCAAACACTTATTTGGCCACAATTGTGATTATTGGTTCATAAGATATATCAAAGTCTCACAAAGACACACAAAGAAAAGCAGCTCTAGACGTATACAATCAGTTTTTAGCAGGGCATTTACTTACTTTACTTTACTTTGGATTTGAAACTGAAGAATAATATGATGAATAAACTTCTCTTCTACACCTCCACTAACTCCTTTTTCACTATTTCATTTATAAAAGATCCAGTTTAATGAATCTCATTTCCTCCTGTATTAGAAATAATAATTAAGTGTGAAATTCATTAAAGATGATTTCTCTGAAAGCAGTTGAAGATGTATTCATGGAGGATGTAAAGAAGCTATTTTAAAAGAAATATTGGAGCTGCACTTCATTAATAAACTTTATCATTGTGTCGGTGGGTGGGTAGAGGGTTAGTTCGAAGTAAGGAGGGAAACATTAATAGCAAGATGTGTGAGACTTGACAAGAATTGTTTGAGGTTGTAATGATCAATACAAAGAAACCCATTTGTTGGATAAAATGTTTTTGATTATTAGCCATCTCTATGAAATAAAAGAAGCTTGGGAGGTAAGATCTTTGACAACCATATCCCAACCACTTGAAACTCTGTGTGATGCTTCCACAGTTCTTTTATTCTAGCAGGGTATGTGGAAAGATTGTGAATCATATGTTTAGTATATTTATTGTTACAGCAACCAATAAACTACCAGCTATTCTATGTGTGTATCTTTTATGTCCTTAAGGCATGCTTGGATGGTTTCATCTGGCTTGATCAATAAATATAACTGGGTAACACTGAAAGTTAATGGAGTGATTCCTAATAATGTTTCCTAAAGGAAGCTATAAGATGAATATAATTAGAACTTCATGGATCTCTGTAACTAACATTGGTGTGAATGAGGATTCATCATTAACATGTACAAATTGAAATTGATCTAATAATTATGACTTATACCAGCTTAGAGTCTTTGTTTTCATCTTTGTAATATAGTATGATGGTCAATGGTGTTGACTGCATCACCAAGATCTAACAAGACAAATACAAAGATGAGTCTTTGGTCTGATGGAATTAGAAGGTAATTTGTAACTTTCACTGGAGATGTCTAAATCCTGATCAAAAATCCTCAAACTGTTGTTTCACTAAGGACCACCCCCATACGGATGAAGTTTAAACATGTTTATTACAAGTAACATTTGGGAAGCATGGGTGATGTGCTGCAGAGAGGGTTTAGAGAAGGGGGGCTAGAGGGGTGGAGAGATGGAGGGATGATGGGATGAGGGTCGGAGGATGAGCGATGTTAGGGTGAGGGATGAAGGGAGGGAGGGAGGAAGGGATGAGGGGATGAAAGGTGAGAGGGATGAGGGATAAGGGGGAGGAGGCAGAACCATTGGTAGAGTGGTACTGAGGTTGACGGGAGGAATCCTGAAGGGAGCCTGGGGGGATGGAGACTCTGAGTGGGGAAACCGTCTCTCTGCGACTCTACGGATTAGAGCCCCAAGAGAAAACTTCATGGAATAGAAGTGCATGCGTGTTTCGGATGTCGTTCAGGTCATTGCGAACGTAGGCTAGGTACGCGGTCGAAGCCCAGCGGCCTAGGATTTTTGTGATGTCAGGTATACCCTGTCTGGAAGTGGTGGAGGCTGCTCCGATGCGGAAGGAGTGTCCCGAATACGGCTCCGGGGGAATGCCAGATCGGAGCAGGATCTGGCGAAACTGGTGGTGGAACCAGGAGCGCGTGGCTACTCTGCCGGTCTCTGAAATGAACAGAGGGTCTCAGGGGGGAAGCTTGGCAGGCTAGGCGGGAGTTGATGTAATCGAGAACGGGTTCGTATGGGCTCAAAAGTGAATTCGGTTGAAAGAGGTAGACTGGTTGGGGTTGCCTGAACTGGTTGGTTTTGCTGCGTTTGAGAAAATAGATTAGGGTATCGAGGAGAGGACAGAGATGTCGGATAATGATGTGTGACGCGATGGATCGTAGAGCAGGGTGGAAGTGGTGAAGTCAGAGCAGCGTAAGAAGCCGAAGAATGCCAGGAGGAACATGGATTCTAGTACTTTGTCTGTGCTTGGGGATAAGTAGCCTTTGTGGAGGGTTTCAATACAGCGGGCTAGGAGATCAGAAGTGAGATGGAGTCGCTTCGGCATAGGGCGTGGTTCGGCCTTGCGAAGGCCTTTGAAGAGCATGTTAATGTGGGAGTGAGTCAAGGCGGGGCACAGAGACCCCGAAGATAATTTAACAAGGAAGTTAATTCCACTGAGGTAAATTAGTATGGTGGATGATTTGATTTTTTTGGATCGAATGGGCGAATGTGATGAAATTGGAGAAGGTGAGCGTAGGGAATGGGAGGTTATGTGAGGTGTGGAAATCTTTAAAGCAATTCCAGCCGGTTAGGTACAAGGAAAGGGTTTGTGGAGTGACGCTGTTGAGGATGGAGTCTCGTGACGTGGTGACCAGGTGTTCCAGCTGAGGAGTCAGTTGAAGACGGTGGCTGATTACGGTGGGATCGGAGTTGGAAGCTGGTCCGAATCTGGAGCAAAGAGTTTGAATTTCTGGAGGGAGAAGCGGGATAGGGAGTCAGTGATGGTGTTTTTGTGGCCTGGAATGTGTGATGCTCGGATGATAAATTGGTGTTGTGCAGAAACCAGTGTGAGCTTACGGATGAACTGCATGATGTCAAGGGAGTGGGACTGGCCTTTGTTTGTGATGTCTACTGCGGATGTCTGCTTTGGCCATAGAAAAATTTGGACTGGGGATGAGGCTGTTGATGCTAGGGATGGTGGAGCCATGTGGGGATGATAGGTCGATGATAAGTCTCTTCTTTGGTGGCTATGCCGATGGGGCTAATTCTGAAGGAGAGGAACGGAGGGCTGGAGACAGGACCAATCATGAAGGTTCCTTTGACCTCCCTCGCCAGAAGTCTGTCTACCGTGTCAGGGTTTGATATGGCGGATTGTAGATTGTGGCATGAGAAGGAGGAAATGGCGTGACATGGATGAGGTAGTTGACGAACTGGCAGTCTGGGTGGTTTATTAAGGCAGAGGTGAGGGTGTGGATGTTAATCGGAGTACTTAGATACTTACATGGGCCGTACTTGGTAGGGTTGTGGGGACAGGTGACTCTGGCGTGGGCTCTGCCGCAAAAGGAGCAGGTGTGGAGGAAGCGGCAACTGGACGAGCTGCACCCCAGGTTGTTGAAGTTATTACAGAGGATTCTGCCCCCCTGGTAGAGGATGGGTCTGCCTTGTCGACTCCTTTGGGGGTGGGGCCAAGGGAGGTTGGCTGTGAGGCGGCTGGTTTTGGGATGATGGACAGAGGGGGGGGCTGTAGGTGGAAGATTGCGGATTGGTGATGGTGCACCGCACTGATCGCGTGGAGAGATGAAGGTGCTGCGAAGGTGCGGCAGTAGAGCTCTATGTCTAAGGTGCCCCAGTATGTGCCCTGGTTGAATTGATGGAGGTGCTCGGCGGCTTGGGGAGCTATGGGCGAGAAGGGGGGCATTCAAGGTGGGAGAGGAAAAGAGTGAAGCTTGGGGGATGGTAGAGGAGGAATGAGAGGCAGGAACTGAAAGTGTGCGTTTCAAGAGGTTGGAGAGGAGCGTCTGGAGTCGCCGGTGTCTGACAGGCGACGGAGGCGGGTTCTCCCCCTGGGCCTGTGAGGTGGAGAAGGCCCGATGGCGTTGGAGCTATCCGAAATGGATGATCTCGGACGTCGTCCAGGTGCAGAGTGCAGCCGTGGTGGCTGCCCCTCGGGAATTACCGGGGACGGAGATGTTTTGGACACATCAGGAGTGTTAGATATTTCGTCGAGCAGGTGGCAGTCTGAAGCGTTAAGGGCGAGTGTTTCGTCCATGATGCGGGTATGTGACAGCGGCGTCAAAGAAGGAGTAGACGGAAAAGGAGTGCTTAAGTACATGGAGAACGGAAATTGAATGAGTACGAGGCGTGGCCCTTATTCCCGAACCCAGTTTATAAAAAACTTCATTATGTAGAAAGTCACACAACTGATTGGCTACAACTTTTTCAAGTACCTTAGCGAGAAAGGAAAGATTAGATATAGACGTACTGTTGGGAATTTGCAAATGGTTAAAACACCTGGGCAAATTTGGTTATTAGCAAAACAGAAGATATTATTAAAGTTAATAAATAAAAAGTTATTGATTTAAATTGATAATCACAGGGCACCACCCTGAAACCAGGGACTAATAACCCAAATATGCTCCAGTCTCAAATATGAGTTCACTAAGTGAACAGTGAAGGAGTGAATCCAAGCACTGATATAGAAGAGGTTGGCTTTATTCGCTCTGTACGACATTAAAGAGACCAGCATGTGTGTACATAAACATTTATTAAGAAGATAATAAAACATGGATAAACAATATGGCCTAATCTACATCACAGAATAAAGTGTGTGTGTGTGTGTGTGAAACGCGTGCTGGAAAGAATGTGTCCCTCTTATCTACACGTGCACGCACATGAAACACGTCTGACCAGAGACAAAGGAGGATGTGAAGTGGGAGATTTGAAGAACCACACGTGAGCACAGTGACTGTATCTATCACACAGTAACACAGCAGTTGAACGGTGGTTCATCTACCATGGCACTGGTCCTTTAACTGATCAAATACAGCTGTACCGATCTTGTTAAATATGATGGCACAGATCACAACATGAACAGAATAAAAACACATATCAAACTAAACCGCTCGTAACAATCGACTGGCAGACTCTGTGTGCTGCATGCACTGAGAACTGTGAACTAAAGGTAAACATTATTTATTCTGCCAAGTTATGGAGGATGGAGTCTAAAAGACAGATTGATGGCTTAGATAAAGAATTTATTGAAATTAGTTGGTGAAGGTCGATGAGAGAAAAGAAGTCTATAAATGGATTTTCAGCTGCACCTTTTCCCACACAAAAACTGCTAAAATATGAGTGTGTGGTGAGAATGTGTGCACCTCACGCATAATTCAAACCATGTGTACACATGGTTTTCAAGAGACAGCTGCAGGCGAACTCATGAGGTGGACATCAAATGGATTAGAAATGGATAGTGAGAAATGTAACCCTAGAGTAAAATATTGTTTATTCCGGTTTGCCAGTTTCACTGGTTGTCCTTATTTTTGAGTTCTGTATAATGTCACTCAGATTTACATTCAGAAACTTTATTAGCCGCCATAAATAGCCACAGCCGTGCACAACAGTTGCCAACTGTTGTGATGCTCACTGATAACTAACTCGCTTGGTTAAACTTTTTCTCTGTTGCTGTTCTTCTCATTGACAGGTCTTGACATTGTTTCCACAATGATTGACACTGATCTATAAAACAGTGCCCTGCATATGCACAGCTTTATAAATCTGATGAAAATAATATGTATGGATATTTCTGTCTATGTGCATGCACACAGTCTTAGGCATGAATCTAAACAGGAGTTTTATACATCTGGCCTCTGTACTGTCTATCCAGGGGTATTCCCAATGGCCTGAACAGTTAATTGGGAAGTAGAAAAAAATGCAAAATGAAATGTGTAAATTGAAAAACAACAGGAAATATGGCCCATGCCCCCACCAGATTTTTTTTTCTTTTTAAATTATGTAGTTCTAAACATTTTATATTCAGGCCTGGTCCTATGAGGGTACAAAAGCATGTATTGCACCCTCAGTTCAATATTTTGTACCCTTTGAATAATAAAAACAAAGTGCAAGGTGGTAGGTATTCACAGATCCACAGATTGTGTGGGCATCTGCATTTTTCGTGTGTGCAGCAGCATAATGTGCAAAAGGACTGAGTGAAGTTGAATATGTCAATATGTTATAATAAGCTTCACTGATTTCATTCTATTATTACCAAAGTTAATGTTTATCCTATAGAGAACATAGTTGGGATGAGGCCAGAGTACTGAGTCTGCTGTATTGTACTTGGTTGGGAGTTAGTTGCAGCCCGAAGTGAAGGAGTTGATGTATCTTTTGTTGTTATTCCCTCTTGGGTCTTGTTCACAAGTGAAGCTAAATGGACTGGAACATTGACAGACATGATTGATGTAACATTGGCAGTGATGTGGGAACTGCACTGGACAGTCGAGGATTTAAGGGAGCAAAGCACACAATGTACCATTGATTGATGTTCTAACCCTCACCTGTGGCTGGGCTGAGGGGGGCCATTCCATTCGGCTTGAGTATATGATAAGGATGCCCTCTGGGCATCTTCCTTTGGAGATTATCTTGGAACATTTAACTGAGAGAACACACTGGGGGAATTATTTATCTCATCTGACCTCAGAACATCTTGAAAGAGGGATGTATGCATGCTGGCACCATGACCCATGCCTGGCATTGGATTGAATGGCCCTGGATTGGCAGAAAATAGATGGTAACATGGATGTCTGCATACATTTTCATTGTAATCTATCCAATAGTTCAGTTGTCATGCCATTTATTGTAAATGTGACCTTTGGAGTTTCAACAAACAAAAGTTATGTTTACAGTGTTATTTACCATCATACATGACCCATAACCCACTAGGTTTCCACAAGGGAAACCTGCAAATTAAGAGTTTAACTAGTCATGAGACTGACCAACACTGCTGTAAGTACAGCCATACTGCTAAATAGTCTGTGTTCTGGATTTGACTAATCCAGCCATCACAAGCAAGTGCTGACTTTCTCGCTCTTTATATTATATAATCTGAACGAAAACATAATACCAAACAGCTGTGTCCAGGAATAACATAAGAGGGGCAAATACATTGTGAACATTTTGTGTAGGCCCACTGACCAAGCTGCCATATTTGACCACTTGAGAGTGAGAACAGTGTTAGTGTAGATACATTTTTTATAGAATGGCAAGACTGAACATTTAAAAGAAGCTAGAGGCTCACTTTAAAATATTTCATTTGGATAAAACCTCAGGGAAATTGAGAGCACAGCTCCTTTATACTGTACCTATATGACTGTATTAATTGAGCATGTGTATTTCTATCACATGTAATTGGCCAGAGAAAATGAATCCACTTTGTTCCCCCCTTCTGGACTGATCTTAAAACCCTTGTGCCACTGATGCACATACAGCAAATGAAGCACTCAGAGACATGCACATGTACATACACAAACATGCACAACACACATACTCACCCAGAGGAGATAAATGATAGCTGAGACAGACAGCTGCTTTTAAGTGTGCAGCTAACTAAAGCATTAAAATAGCCCAGGTGATAAATGGAGTGTCAGAAGGAGTTTGGGTGATGTGTGTATGCATGTGTGTGTATGGGACCATCGCCAGTTAGTACAGTCATGCTGTGGGGACCTTGTTCTGTGTGAAAATAACTTCAGATTCAGTAAGAAAACTGGTGTCAAAATAATTTTAACTCATGTTTTCAGGTTTTTGCCCACAATTCCCATGAAGTTTATTCTTATGTGTGCGAGGTAACCAAGTGGCAACCTCTGTGGCTGTGACATGAAGCCACTGTGGAAGTGCCAAAAACTGTAATTCAGCATCAACAAGATTTGGGGGGCTATCTGGTTAATCAACCCTAATTCCAAAAAAATGGGACATTTGTAAAAGTGATTTAAATTACATCCTAAATATATCAATTAATATTAAAGGCTTTTGGAGTATGCTGGAAGCACGGCTCTGCTGCCAGAAACATATGTTCTTTATGTTGTTTATCAATAACGATGTACATTTATCCATATTTATATATTCAAACACCTGCCTAAAACCTGTTCTCATACACTTGCTACATTACTGCACAACCTGTTTCGTTACAGTTTATACATTGTACTCTTTGTCAAGTGGATATAAAAGTATTATATTTTGTTTTAAATATTATATTCCTGGGTTTAAGATGCCACATTAATCTATGTCTTAAATCTAATTAGTTCCACTAATGTGATTTTTCTTGCTACATATTTTTAAACATACTTGTAAGAGTGCTGTTGGCATGAGATCTAAGAATTTTATTGCCTGTTACTGCTTCACTGTAATAGTTGTGTATGACAATTAAGAACTTGAACGGTGCATGTTTTACTTAGTACCTGACAATGTGGCATAAATATGTCTTTTATTGCATCTTTTCGTCTATGTTTACCATGTCCTTTTCATATCTGTTATTGCCATGCAGGCTTATAAAGATTGTAATAACTGTGCTGAATAACTGGTGGCCCTGGAATACTGAAAACACAGCCAAATAAAGGTCAGTCTGTCCAACACTATTTGCCAGATTATCATTAATTTCTACATAGATACTAATTGTCATTAGAAGACCAATCCCAGTAGAACCTACCACATTTACTGCTATGATGTTTGGACCAGCGGTTTCTGCGCTAAAGGTTTTTGACCTGTTCAGGACAATGAAGATGAAAGAATAATGAAGAATAGTAATAATTTTTTTGAATGGCACTTTTCTAACAAGTAGCATAGATACTTAACCAGTACAGAGAGACAATAGAGTTACAAAAAAATAACAGTATTAAAGAAATAATCCTAATGACCATAAGTGACGACCCTATTCTGTTTTACAGTGCATTCTAGTTGAAAAGCTCTGAGTCATGAACTTAATCTAAATGTTTTAGTTTTAGTTTTTCAGATAGCAGCATACAGTAGAGAACAGTTTTTCACACATCTCAGTGAAAATGTTTTAGAAGTTTGGCTATGGCTGATTTTTGGTGCAAGATCAAATCCAAATGCAAAATAAAAAATACAAAACATGTTGGCCTTTAACTGGATGTACATAATTTCTGGCATCAACAAAAGTTGTGCACAATGTATTTTGGGCCATGGGCAGTGTTGAAAACCTAAATAATCTGTAGTCATGAATAATACAATGAATAATAGAATAGCTGGTTACAGCCGTGCAACCTGATGGTTCAAAGACACATTGTAACTGTGGGTTTTAAGTTCCCGAAAAGCATCACTAGACATGATTCATTGGTGCTTGTTCCCGCTTTTGGCTATTTGATTCAGGTAATGGCAAGATGCCAAAAAGTAATTTCATGGAATTAATGGAAAATGCCTTAAAGGGGAAGCACAAGATAAAACCTGCTCTTCAAATTATCTCTCAAAGCTTGGCATCCCAGAGGGCAGGGACTGCAACCATCTAATTTGAAACCTTTAGATACACAAAAAGACAAAAGAACAAAGGTTACACACCTTCACGGTCCAAGTGAACAGAGTTCCCTGCATTGACTCTGTCTTATCTCAAGAACTTCCACAGCAAACTGTGAATCACAGTCTTAATTAGAATAGCCAGTGGCCTTCATTATATGGGAAGACTGGAGACGAGAATCATTGTAGCTCAAGTGCTTCCATGTATAATCATCAATTTCCTCTCCAAATGACTGTAACATTAGGCTGACTGTCTATTAGGCAGTGTGCATTTATTTCACATATGGCTGACAATAGGTCTGCAGGCAAAGCAGTGCTGCTGACGGTGATTAGATGTCGCCTTTGTCTCTGGATCCGATCATTTTGTGTGTGCATGGGAGTGACAGCTATGTGTGATGGCCTATATGGTAATCACTTATAATTGCACCGTGCTTCCTGCTCAACTGCCTTTACCATTCTGTAGATTTGATATCATTATGCAGCCCTTTAAGATATACTAATGTGCCTGCATATCCTTTTTTTCTCCCCCTTGGGTATTTTTCATGTCTTTGCAAAAACTGAGCACAAATTATCTAGTGAAAACTGAGCTTCTGCTGTGGTGTCAGAAGGCCAGTGTAGTGTAAAGGCAGGCTGTATGGGTTTTAGATAAAGGCTGAAATCTTCCAGTGACATTCAGCTCAGGTAGTGCTTCCCCTTAACCTTCACCTGTTTGAGAATCACACATAAAACAGGGAGTCACGGGTTTTGAGTTCACTAATGAGCTTTAGGGATCCCACTTCAAGAGTTAACTCACAGTACTGTTTGCATTCCCAAGTTTCTTTTTCTGAGAGTGTTTGCTCTGACAATGTGTGAACGAGCACAATCGTGCATTCCCCTGCTTGTGTTTTAGCCTCTTGATCAGTGCGAACCTTGAGTTATCAAAGTCTGACATAGCTCAAAATATAATTGAATCAGCCAACTGTGATTTCACACTGCAGCTCGGTTCCTATTGTGATGCACACGCAGAAGGACAATGGCATATCAAATGAATAGAAAAGAATGGCCTCCAGCTGCACTGTGATGGATTATCTTGTCATGCATGCTGACTGGCCTCATGAGTCCCAGGTATGGGTTCAAATCACCTCTGTACCTGTTAGAAGTTCTCAGTGAGTGATGCATTGCAGCTTCAGTGGTTTGGGATATGTCGCTCTGCTAGAGGACATGATAAGACACTGAACCAGCAGCTGACTACTAATAAAATCAACTTAAGCACCTGATGGATAGCAGCCTTGTCACCAGAAAGAGGTGTCATGTTTGGCTTTGAATGGTTGTTAGCTAGTCAATAGAAACTGTCCTGACCAGCACTAACACCTGGTAAATAAAGAACACATGTCTCAGCAGCCATAGATTCCGAGTCAGCGAGCTTAAATAATTACTCTTTAAATGAGCAACATTAAGTATACAGTATAATGTGGTATTGATTAACCACATGTTTGATCCATTCGACACAGGTCAGTGAGTGTAAAATGAGTAAAACAATGGAATTCATGAGTGAATCATGAACTTTCACATGGAGCCTGGCCCTCTTTGTATTTATATCAATAATTATATCTTATTGTTGGAGACTTACAACTACCACTTATTCAAAATACCAGTGTGGAGGATTTAGTGGCATTTTTAAACTGGGGTCAGTAATATTTTAAAACAGTTCCTGGAACACTGAACCTCTTTAAGTCATGTGGTCAATACATGCAATCGATTGTTTTTCTGGAGAATTTCTGGACTGTGTTTATTTCTGTAGATGTGTTGTGTCCGCTGGACTTTACACAGCCTCTCAGTGGCTGTGAGTTTGAAATAAGTACTTCCCAAAGGTCAAGAATTTAACCTACATGCTCAATGCTGTTGTAATTTTAAGAAACTTTTGCAGCTATCATTATAACTCTCAAACCCATGTGATGTGGGGTTGCAGCATCACGTAAAGCAGTATTCTTAGAACATGACAAATGTGACGTATGCCATTTGGAAGATACTTATAATGTGATGTAACAGTTGAAGAGATGGCTATGGCATCCGTAAAACATTCCAACTGGTTGTCATAGAAGTGTAAACAGCAATACAGTAACTCTCCATCTGAACATCTGAAAGTTATTTTTGCTTCTACATGTCTCTCTCTGGCCTGAAAGCACTTGATATATGGTTGAGAGGACAGTTTATTATGCATTTGCATTACATGAACAGATCCAGCAATTGAGATTTGATGCCAATTTGAGTGACATAACACGGCTTGTGGTGGCTCTTGTTACACCTGATGGGTTTGTCTGTGAGCAGAAAAGAGCTGGCTGGCACAGAAGTGTTCAGCTTGCTATAGTGAGGTTGACATACCAATGCCATTGTAGCAACATGATGCAGCGATCTGGACAGCGACCAGTGCTAGTTTTTAATAATTATTCCCAGACATTTTACAAACACATGCTGACTGTACACTGCCTCCTCACTGGACAACTGCTGTGGCGACCTATCACCAGATCAGAAATAAACCAGCAATATATCATGGTCAAAAGGATACAGAGCCAGGCAGGTACAATCTCAAATGCATTATAATTTATTCCCATGTATGGTGCTCAGAGCAGACAGTCCACAGCTCTTCTACTAACAGCACCAGGGTTTTTCTCCCTCTTCTTGTGCCATGTGCAGATTTTCAGAAGGTGTGCTGTGTGGGGCAGGCAGGAAGATACAGCTGGCTCTGAAACTTTCTTTGTAAATAGTTCATTTGAGTTTCCTTTTCTCTGTGGAGCTGTAATTAGTGGAATTAGCTGCTTTAGTACTTTTTCAGTAATCTTTTGCTGTGTCATTCCCCTTCATTGCACATAACTTTTTTATAACTTTTCACTGACTTAATACCAACATCTGGTCTAAATTTCAGGTGAAAAGCTTTGGAAAAATGTTTAATTAAAATAATATTCATGTGCTGAATATGTATTTAATCTATTGTATCTGGCAAAATAGCAGAATGCATTGATAATTGTAGATAATTAATGCTAATAATTCTATGTATTTTAGTTAATGAGTGTGTCAGAGAGACTGTGATTTGAGCATGTGGGGAATTTGAGCCACACTTGTTTCTAGGCAACCATAGACAAAATCGGCCATATTATGACACGTCATCATTTTTACTCATCCTGTGAGAGAGGTCTGTAGAAAAAAAAAAGGGACATTTTCACTTTTTAGCTCACACTACCAAGTAAATGTGATCAGTTAACAAGTGAACAATTTCCCCTTGCTCTACCCCTCTTGTATGGTCTACTGACAATCGCAAATGCGTGTAACGAAAAAGATAGAGACATTCTCTTCAAGGTCCAGGGAACCACTTAAATCATAAGCCATAGCAGACCAGGTCTTTACCTTGTCCAAACTGGCCTTATTGTAACTGAAAGCAAGAATAACATTGTGCCTCTCCATTCACTCCATGTAGCCTCTAGACTAGTTACAACTAGTTTTACAAGCTTCAATATATGGCCACTGTTAGAGCCCAGGGGGCGTGGGTTTGGTTGCCCCCAACTGTTAATAAGAACAGTTTCCTCTGTTCAGGTGGGTAGGTGGGTGTCCAGTTAGGCTGTTTCTGCCTTTCCATCGGCACTCTTTTGTTGTTTTGCCTTTTTGATTTTTGAGGTAATCCTGGGCGGGGACACAGGTCCCTAGTGGGGGTAGGCGTTTCAGGGCCTCGGCCACTGATGTGTGCCTTTTTAAGCTGCCTCGAGCCCGGCAGGTTAGGTCAGGTTTGGATTAGGCAGGATCTGAGAAATTTAGTTTGGAAGGCAGACCTGTTTGCAGGTGACAACAGGCATTAGGTTTCACTCGGTGAATGTGTGTGACATTGGTTGTTTGAGTGTGTGCACTCTTGCTGCAGTGGGGCTATTGTGTTAGCCACCTCAGCTTGTAGCTCAGCTTAGCTTAGTTTAGCCTAGCTTAGCTTAGCTTGACATGATGGACGCCTTTGGTTTGATTATGACGTGCTGAGTGAGTTTGTGGCCAACCCTGGCTGTATGTTACTCCCCTCATCCCCTATCCTTTCAGGGACGTAACTGTCACCTACATAGTTTTGGATATAAAGGCTATACTTAAGCAACCTATGTTGTTAATTAATCCTAATTCTAATCAAAAGTGTTGAGAATAAGTCTATTTTCTAGCTACATCCAGTTAACAGAACTGCTGGTAACAATTTGGTCATTTTTCTAACAAAGGAGGACGGCACCCAATGTCTAATCGCCCACTGGGACATATTGCCGAGCTACCTACCAGAAAAATCAATTACATCAGAAGGTTTGAAGAATTGAATATACACAAAACTATGATCTCAAATACTATAAAATGTATTAATGACCTAATAAAACTTTAATGTATTGCTGGTTACAGCAGTCATTCTCCCTTAGTAGAGTTGGGTTACAATGACATGATGGGTGGATTTGATCAAAGGCTATTTCCCTTTCTTTTGCATGGTGCATGCTGATCCCACCATGACCCAGAATAGGGATCAGCAGGAAGCAGAAAGGATAGATGCCTTTAAACCCCAGAGTGAGCACTGGCCTAAACATTAGATTTGGAAACTTTAAATAACTTTGGGTCATTGATCGGCAACAAGCCAACCCCCTACAGAGATTTTTTCTTTTTCTGATAAGGAGTAGCAAAGGCTTTTTTCTTATTAAGTCATTACCCAGAGAGATTTAAAAGGGAATACAGGCGCCATGGTGGTGCAGCACTGTCGCCTCACAGCAAGAAGGTTTGAACCAGGAACCTGCTCGGCTGGGGTTTTCTGTGTGGAGTTTGCATGTTTAGATTAGATTAGATTAGATTAAATTCAACTTTATTGTCATTACACATGTACAAGTACAGGGTAACGAAATGCAGTTAGCATCTAACCAGAAGTGCAAACAAGCAGTAGAATATAATGTGCCCTATGTCCTGCCCAAAGTCAGCGGTTTACAGAAAACTAAATACATCTTTATTGTGAAACCCACAATAGTGAATGTTCAGTTAGTGTAGTTCTAACTATGTAGTAATGTCTGCAAAGGAATAAAATGAAAGGAAAACAAGAAACAGGAAAATACAACATGTAACAGCATCTAGAACAGAAGAGACAAAAACCTACAGCTGTATGAGTGTCTCCTTCTGCCAAATAAATCATTACAGGAGGAGGAAAGCTCCTGGCATGTCTGCTGGTGATGTACCATCTTCAGAATGACACAACAATGATCCCCACAACAGAAAGACCATTGTTCTAGACCAACTAGTCACATGAGATGATTTAAAAGCACACATGCTGTGAGGCACAGACTGGGATTTAAAATTTGGGGTAAACACTGAACAAAACTTCATATGGAAAAGATGATCTACAATCATGTGCATAGACAGATGCTCCTTGTCTTTCGGAAGGTTTTACCTACAATACTTCTACATCTAACTCAACCTCACTAACTCTGACACGTTATGTTTTGAAATATTAAAAGTAATGGTCCCTTGCACACCAAATACATTGTCTGTGATGAACGTAACTTGACAGTTGTTATACCATTGTGCTGTTTCTATGGTAAGAATGAAATATTAATTTCATTGTAGTGTCAGAAATATCAGAGGGTTCTGACATTTATGTTGGTTTTTATAATGTATAACTAACATAGCTTTTGGAGATGTGGCAGATGAGATAAAACATATCCAGTCAGTCGGTACACCACTTTGGTTCAGACAGAAATATTTCGTAATGTGCTGGTTTACGATATTGCTATCTGTGTAGAGTAATGCATTACTTATACAACTAGGCCACAGCCACTTTGTATGCAAATCGATTAATTAAATTAACGTTTCATCAGAGTTTCAGTTAAAAATAAAACTCTGCCAGCATGTCAGTGGTGAGTTTGTTATGTTCCACAAGCTCTCTAATTATTGAAATAACCTCACAAAATAGAAAGAAAGGAAGTGTCCTTGGGCAAGAACCCAAATTGCTCCTGGTGGCTAGCTTGGTTCGCTCGCAATGACCAGTTGGCATCCTGCGTGGCAGCCTCAGCCATCAGTGTGTGAATGTGACAAGTATTGTGAAAAGCATGAGGCCATTTAGTCTTTCCAGAAAACACCAACCCTGGTTTGGTCAAAATAAACCATTAATTCACAGAGTTAGGTGTGAAAATATTGTGGCTGTTTTTCCGGACTTTCTCTCTGGCCTCTGAATGAGAGTCTGTCGCTGCTCTCATTTATTCTTCGTAGGCAGACCATAAAAATAAAAAGGGCACTCAAATTACTTTTAAAACGTTATCTAACTCAGACTGCTGAAGCCTCACGTTAACTTTAGGTAAACTACAGAATATATTCTTACACAGAACAAGGCAGTGATTTCTTAATGTCCAGTATGCAAAGAAGAAACGATCATATGAAGTGTTTCATTGTTCATATTAACACCTCTGAAGATTCTCAGTGATCTCAGTCATGGTATCTTCTGGAGGTCACATAGGTAACTGGACTTGCTTAGTTTCTTGAAGAAGTTTCACCTCTTATCCAAGAGGCTTCTTCATTTGTGACTGGTGGGGGTCATAAATACCTGGGACCACTTAGCAGTAATGGCTAATATTTATGACAGTATTTACAGAGGAAGATATACAATGCACATACAATAAGGAGGAGAGAGCAGTAGGCTACCTCAACTAACAGACAGAAAGTTTAATCTAGCTGATCAGACTTAATTAGTAAGCCATCTTTATGCTGAGAGAAACAGTGGGAATCAAAACTGGACATTTTTATCATTTCACAACACCAGCTTTACATAATAGCTTATCTAATTGGGCTGATGATAAGAGTGTGAAGTCACAGCCTGCCAAGCCACTTTTATGCTAATTCTCACAAAAACTCATCGTTAAAAGATGCTGTTAACAGAAATGATTAGAATTTGCTGTTACTGACAACACATCTGATATTGTAAGTGCTTATTGTGCTGATGCTGAAATGATCATGGTTCCTGTTATGAGGCAAGCTTTATGACCTATTATGAAGTTGTTTTTGCGCTGACAGCAGACAACATAATTCTCTGTTAAATCAGCTACTTTAGCGGCATTTAGTTATTTGTGGTTTGTAACAATGTAGTGGAGTGTGTAATGAGCAGAGCCAGAAGTTTTTGAATTTCCAGGCTGTTAAATTCTTCAATCATATATATATGGCACAAGTGTCCATATATATATATATATATATATATATATATATGGGCTGGAGCCTATCCCATAAGACTTGGGGTGACAGACAAGTCGCCAGTTCATCACAGGGAAATCTATATACATATATATATACTTTTAAAGTTATGTCCTCTCCTTCTGCCCCCATTGTTCTTGGCCACCCCTGGCTCGTTCTCCATAACCCACATGTTGATCAGGCAGCTGGCAAAATTATCAATTGAAGTGACAGTAAAGAAAGTGCTCTCTCTCTCTGCCACCCCATCGCCCCTACGACTGTGCCATTGATCTCCTTCCTGGAGCCCCGTTACCCTCGGGCCGTCTGTACAACCTCTCTCGGCCTGAGAGGGAGGCGATGGAGAAGTACATTGCTGAGTCTCTGGCAGCTGGGATAGTTCGCCCTTCCTTGTCCCGTCTGGGAGCCTTAACCAGATCACTGTCAAAAACAAATACCCTCTGTTTTTCATATCCTCTGCTTTTGAACCCCCCCACGGTGCCACCATCTTCACCAAGTTGGATTTAAGGAACGCCTACCATCTGATCCGCATCCGAGAAGGAGATGAGTGGAAAACGGCGTTTAACAGTACAGTTTAAGTACTTGGTGATGCCTTTTGGCCTAACCAATGCACCAGATGTTTTTAGGCCTCATTAAGGATGTGTTGAGAGACTTCTTTAATCGCTTTATTTTTGTCTATTTAGACGACATCCTGATCTTCTCCCGTGCAATGGATGAGCATGTGACCCATGTCCAGCAGGTTCTCCAGCAGCTTATGGAGAATCGGCTTTATGTTAAGGCAGAGAAGTGTGAGTTTCACGCAGCTTTGGTCACATTCTTGGGGTACATAATCAAGAGCGGGCAGGTAGGACACAGAACCCGGCATTTTGGAGCACCCATCTGGCGTGGATAGCGTATGCCCACAACTCCCTCTCCAGTTCAGCTACAGGTATGGCTCCATTTGAGTGTGCCCTGGGGTATCTGCCACCTCTTTTCCCAGTCCAGGAGGGGGAGATTGTGGTCCCATCTGTGCAACACCATCTTCGCCGCTGTCACAGGATTTGGAAGCAGGAAGCAGGCTCTCAACCGTCAATTGGCTGACCGGCGCCGCACCCCCGCACCAGCCTACAGACATACCCCTTAAGACTGATTCTAGAAAAAACTGGGTCCATTCGAGATTCAGTACGTTGTTGTCGCTTTGAAACTGTGATACTGTTACATCAACGTCTGTGCTGCCCCTGTTATTGCTCTCTTTCTCCTCTTTGTGTGTTTCTACCTCCCTCCTAGGGGCGGGGCGACTGTCTGCAGCTGTCAGGCTCCTTTTCCCAGTGATTCCTACTCACAGTGCTTTTTGAGATTCCTAGTGTTTTCTTGGTTCTCCTGTATTTTTTCCCTCCCCATGCTTCCTCCCTCATTTTTTGACCCTGTGCTTCCTGTGCTTTAGATCACCAACCCCTGCTCAGCAGCTGCCAGCTTGTACCCGCTCCTCACTCTGACCCTCTCCCGGACCCTCACCTCATCCTCACCTCACCGTCGTCTTCTCCCCCTTTCGTGTCTCCCAGCTTTCCCCCCTCCTCACTTCCCACAGACCCAGTCATTGGGCCACAGAGATCCCCCGACCTTCAGCCTGAGCCCTTCCCCTGTTTTTTTGTGAATAAACTCTGTACCACTCAGCATCTGCCTCTTTGGTCCGCCTACTACCCGTTGTCACAGCAGAACCATCAAGATCCCAGGCCTCTGGTAGAGGACCCAAGCTTGAGGAAGACACACACACCACCCACCATAGGGAGAGAAGGGGATTTATTTATATGTATACATATATTCACCTTAGAATTTACAGTGGATCGAATACGATCCCCGCTCTGGCTGCTCAAAAAAGATTGCCACGGCCTGCGGTGCCCCTGAGCAAGGCACTGTACTCCCCCCAACATCTGCACTGTCAGTTGATGCCCACTGCTCCAATGAATCTGGCATCTGTCAATTTGAGTGTGTGACCCTGTGCATGTGCATGTGTGTGTTCCAACAGGTGCCAGCCTGTATGGGTTAAATGCAGGGAAGTCATTTCACGTTCAACGTGATTAATAAAAGTTTCTAAAAAGAAAATGATGCCGGCAGAACTCTAGAATGTTGCTGCAGTTCACTGATGGTGATTATGTGATTTGATGTGAGCAAAACACTCAGATCTTTCCACGATGCACAGTGGGTCAAGATCTCCTTCACAACACAATCTTCCAGCATCCTGTGTGCTCAAACTGACTTTACAAGGCTTTGTTGTTGAAAGTATCCTTGAGCAAGACACTGGAGTCCAAATTGCTCCTGATGGCTATGACGTCAGCATGTAAATGTGTGTGTATGGGTGAGCTTAGCATCAGTGTGAGTGCTTAGGACAGGAAGTGCTGTATCTTTCCGGGTAATTGCAGTTGGCACATTGCGTAGCAGCCTCCACCATCAGTATATGAATGTGTGTGAATGGGTGAATGTGACAAGTATAAAAGCGCTTTGAGGCATGGAAGGGCTCTATATAAATAGTCCATTTACCAAACGTGCTGTGCAAATACAAATGCTTTGTCTTGCCTATTAGTGTGTAGGATTTAGTGGCATTTAGATGGGTAGCTGCAAATTGTAACCCTCTCCACTCGCCCTCCTGTTTGGAGCCTGAAGGAGAAACTATGGTGGCTGCAAAACTGTGAGAAACGCCATATTGAGTGGCGGTTCGACATGGTGCACTCTGTGGAAGAGAATCTTTCAGATAGGAAGGCTCAAAAACAACAAATTGTATTTTCAGGTGTATATATACACTCAAGAAAACAGTGAGTTATGAATATTATTCTATACCTATTCTAACACTTCACAAAAAGAACACACACAGGAGCATCTTTTTGAAGCTCATCTGACCAAATGCTCCAGGCTCTGACAAACACATTGACATACTTACACACACTCACTACACACACACCGTAGAACAGTCCTACCTTAAACAACTCCACAAAGACAAATGAAACAGGTGGTGATAAACAACCCGCAACTTTTCTTAAAAAAAGCAGAGTGCGTTTGAAGACGGAGGATGTCGTGGGGCATTTCAAGGTCTAATCTGTTTTGGTGGAAATTGTTTATGGAAGTTAAAAGCCTGAAAAAAAGCAGGAGTGTGAATCTCAGCAGACAATTACACATCAGAAACCAGCTCATCCAGAAGCTCTAATTTTCATCCATAAAAAGAAACTTGCTTCTGAGATACTTTTGGGCCACATTGTTGAGCAAAACCTAAAATATGAACCTCGCGACTAGACCTCATTTACAATGCTGCTTGAAAATTCATCAAAAATGAAGAGAGGAGGTTGTTCTCCAGCATTCCTTTGTTTTACCTTGTTCAGGCGTGGGTTTGTCATGTTCTTGATGGCATCAAATATACTCTCTACTTGAAAGAGTGTTGCTCCTAATTATATTTTGACACAGGGGGCACATAGAAAGAAAATGTCTAATTAGACCGAAACACTCTGGCTTCGTGTGTTTCATCTGAACAATAAAACACAACTTGGATATCGAGAATGCATATCATATATTACACATAATGATGCAGGGTGTTAAAATGTGCTTAATTTCCTGATTATGGCTTCATCTTCAGTAGTAACCAAGTGCTTACGTTTACTCAAGTACTAGTAATTCAATTTTATGTTTATGTTATGTTATGTTACTTTATTCTAGCTTATTTTAGCTCAGTTTGTTAGCCATGCTGCCCGGACTGTGAGCTCAGAGCAAGCGACAACCTCTGTGGCTGTGAAGTCAGTGTGGAAGTGCCAAAAGCTGCAGTTCCACAAATGGCCACTTGAGTCAATCTCCATGAGCTCCCCACAGCAGAGGAGAAATAATAATAATAATAATATTAATAAGAATAAGAATAACTATTATTATCAGTTATATAAATCATATGCTGATGCTGCAGCAGCTGAGCTTTGACTCCATCCAACTCACAAATGAATGCAGTTCACACGCAGGGTTGAAAACACATAACTTCTAACAGCCCCCATTTAGAGTCACGTAGAGGCTCAAAAACACATCAGTTGCTCCGCTTTCATCTGTGTAATACACATTTTAAATGATGGCAACTGTAATATTGTCATCCTGTGTGCTAATGTATTTGGAAATGCTCTACAATCTTGAAAAACAGCCGGGGGCTAAATTCATATTCGCATGAGAAGACACAATGAAAGCCTGCAGAGGAAGTGTGATTAGAGGCATGTTTTACTGTCCTCAAACACATCATCATCTCCTCGCAGCTCCTGATGAAGGTCCAGATAATTTTTTTCCCAAACATTTACAAATACATCAGCACAGTACAGTACTGACACAGTACAGTACATCACCATGACAACACTGTGGCGCTGTCAACTCACTGTGAGAAACCTGGGTGTGGCGAGATGACAAGCAGGTCACTTGCTTAATCACTCTCTCCTTTCTCTTAGCATCCACTGTCATTGTCCTCTTCGGTCTCTTCTCCACTGTCATTATGTTCATAGAGGCTTACCTTGCCTGCTTGCCCAGCTCCTGTTCTGGCATGACACTCCACTCCACCCGTGCCGGGGGCGTAAAACCCTCCTCTTCCCAGTGGTCCAAAACACTCGCCCTGGTGCTCTGAACTGAACCCTGCTAACAGCTGACATTAGCTAACAGCAGCTGTAGTTCACAGCAGTTTACTTCACCGTTGATGCAGAGCAACTGGAGGACATCGGAGGGAAAACCAGAAAACATTTTCCCCACAAAATATGATCTAGTGTCACCAAAATCAGTGAAATAGTTGGTTAAATTGTAATAGCTGGTGTGACTTGGTGCATTTGTTACATACTTCTTACAGGGGATGGTAGCAGAAATTACATGCAAAACAGGTGTACGGGGCACAGAGTGGGAATGAAAAATTTCTTCAGGTTTGTTTTTTAATGGTCATGTATGTGATGCAATCACTCCCTAACCCTGATCCTAACTGATTTAATGTAGGCAACTATAGGCTATTCACTGGTGACCTTAATCAAGATTGTCTGGTTTTGATTGTTGTAGATTGGCAAGTCGTTTCAGTAGCAGCATGGCATCAGCAAGAATTGAATATTACGTAAATTCATTACATAGGAACATTGCTTTTGAAAGGATTTTGTTGGTTACGCACTCCACTATCACACAGAAAGCAGAGGATGATGGAGTTGGTGTTGGAGAAAACAATCCAACTATAATTGCACAATTTTCAAGTTATTTCAGAGAAAATTAATATAATAATGTAAGGTGTGAGACACTGTGCTCTACTGAGATGACATGAAATCAAAATAAACAAAATGAGTTCTCATTCAACGTGATTATTTTCATTTTTAGTAGCAGGAGTGAAAGCCTGATAAATAATAATAAAAAATAACAGCCTTGACACTGATGAAGCAGTCATATGCTAAATTGTATCTTGCTAATGCTTTGTTGAGTTTTGAAAATGGAGAAACCCTGGTCTCATAGCTTCTGCTTCTGTTACAAGGGCTTCTTTTGAACTGTGACAAATTTGAACTGTGTTAACTCTGTATCTTATCCGTTTATCTGATACTCTCCACTTCTTCATCTTTTCAGTAGCTCTTCTGTTGTCTCGTCTGCTGCACTATCTCCTCATGCTCTCTACTGTTCTCTCCTGCATGGACTTTTGTTTGAAGACAACAATATCTTTACAAAAGCATTACTATACAGTTCCATCCTATAGGGGCTTATGCAGACATCGATGCCCATTATTCCATATGAGTACAGCACACCGACATCATTGGATGCTAGGCCAATAGTTATGGAGCAACAGATATGAAGCGCAAGTCAAAAAAAATCAAACACATCTTCTCATTCAGTTCGAGTTCCTGTATCATCCAAAACCTTCTCAATTTAGTTTTGGCCAGTTGATTGTAGATACCAGATCATTGGATGTGGCACTCCATCATTCTCGTTCTTGGTCAAATAACCATACGTAACCTGGAGGTGTGTTTGGGTACATTGTCCTGTTGGAAAACAAATGATCGTGCCACTAGGCTCAAATGAGACGAGATGGCACACTGAAGAATGCTACGTTAGCCATACTGGTTAAAGTGTGCCTTGAATTTTGAATAATTTGCCAACAGTGGGAACAACACATGTAGATACCATCCATTCGTCTTCTCTGCATCTCAAAATGATGTGGCAGTTGAAATTTAAAAAAAAATGAAATTTGGATACATCAGACCAAAATACAGATTTCCACTGGTCTAATGTCCATTTGTTGTGCTTCTTAGCCCACTCAATTCTCTTCTTCTTCTTCTTGGTCTCCCTCAGTAGTAACTTTATTCTGCAACAATTCGACCATGCAGGCCTGATTAGCAGTCTCTTCTGAACAGTTGATGTTTAGATATGTCTGCTACTTGAATCCTCATGTTGGAGTGAACTTACTAGTCGAAGCTAGCTGGTTAGCATGCCGATTTCATTAGATAACTCTGCAACACTAAAATGTCATAACTGTTACTTCCTTCCATTGATTGTTTTGTCAAATTAAAGAAACATTTGGATGACATTGCTGTCATGGTTTGCAGTCACTTAGCCTTTTCCACAGTATCTAGACATGAATGCATTTAGGATGGATGGATGTATTGGCCTTTGCTATCATGTCTTTTAGAACCACAATATAAGATGAAAATTGAGAAAATGCATTGAGGGATCCATGAAGAACCTTTACCCAGTCTCTGTTACTGGCCGTGTCAGTTGAAGCATTAAATCTTCTTTCACTGTTCCCCAGACCAGTTATTTATTTTTGTCATAAGTGCTATCCCTGATGCTCTTTGTTTAAACTCATCGCTTTGCATGTGGTTAACTCTGTGACCTTTGTGGTGCGTGCTTAGAATCAAAACTCTGAGAGCAAACAGACCAGAGTTGCAGACATGCCAACAATCATTTGAAAGAACGATAAGTAATCCAGCTCTGTGAATCCAGTTATGCTTACTCCGATTACAACCTTAATGCGAGTAAGATAACCAGGTGTTTACATGAGTTGCAGTAATCACAGTATTGCCTTACTGTGGTTTGTAATCAAATTATTAAAGTGCACACTGTCTGACTCTGTCTGATAAGCCTGCTGCTGGGGGCTGGGGAGTGTGGAGAGCTGCCTTCAAATTTATGAACAAATCACACTGCATGACATACGGTTATGGTAGCATACTGCTGAGGCCAGCAGTTAGACACACACACACACACACACACACACACACACACACACACACACACACACACACACACACACACACAGTGAAAAGCATACAGAAGGATTAGTCAGATGCACTGGGTTGATATTATCCTTTGATGAAAATGGAACCTGGTCCAGTCTGATATGATAGACCTGGGTTTGGTTGACTGCAGTCTATTGTAAGGCCTTTAATATTACTAATACTAATTGTAATCATTTATTACAACTCTGCAAAAAGTCGCAAAAAGATGCCCAACAGATCAAGAAACACTCAAGAAAAACAAAGGATGGACAATTAAATTATCACCTAAATCATCCGTCTATCTTCTTCACTTTTACCTAGCACACCTGGACACACTCAAAGCTTTCCGGCACAATTAGTGACATTTGGGGTGCAATCACTTTCAGTTTTACCCTCTAAACAAAGTGATAGCTCATCTTTAAAGCTCATTGCCCGCATTTCTTGCCATGGTGGACTTGTATTTTTAGGGATTGTCTCTGCATTCAGAGATGTCAGCTTGGTGAGAAAGACCAATTAAAGTATTTGTCAGAACAATTCCAGCACAAAATTCATTTGTGATAGGTCAGAATTCAATATTTCTAGGGCATCACTGCCACAGGTCATGCTTTGTACTCCAGTAGTGTCTACATAAAATGCACTCTCCCCCTGATGTATGATATTACCACAGCAACAAATCCTAAAGTAATCTGGTGGAGAAATTGCAACAAATTAAAACAATATACCTGCTATTTATTATTCATGCTCATTTCTTTAAATCTGTTTTGAGTGCTTTTGCACTTATGAACAAATTGAAAATATCAGCAGTGGATTGAATCACCGTCAGGTTCAGATTCCAGTAACATCACTACACAACAACTGATAAGTGGATGACAAAGTTACAAAGAGAATTGTCTTCCTGTTTGAGCTGAACCGCTGGAAGTACAAATCATCTCTTGCAATCCATCTGCACATCTATCTATATCTCGGTGTAACCGCTGTAACGCCTCTCACACCTCTAATAAACCAGAAATGTCATGCCTGTCATTGTGTCATTTGAGCTGCCAGCCCGTGACCGAGCAGGCCGAGATGTCTGGCTTTGTGACAGAGAGAGTCATGTTGCAGTGGTGGACCCTGCAAACCTCAGCTATGGAATCTGAAGGTCTCTGGCTACATCTAGTGGCCAAAGTGTGAGCAGAATGAAAATGTAGCTCCTGGCAGTGATGTGAGATAAATCAGATGTAAATTACAGCCAAGGGAGGGTGTAAAGACCTCATAACTTCCGTTCTATTAGTAATTAATTTCCTAGAATGGTGACACTGCAGATCTAAAAGTTAACCCCTGCAGCAGAGTGATGAGTTGTGACTGTGTTTCCTGTATGATCCCTTTCATTTTTCAAATCTGTCTTAATGAGATTTTTAGCAAAACATTTTCATTGTGTTTGTATGGTGTTGATGGATGATTATGAAAAGTGTGGAGACTTGAAAACCCTGAACCAATCCTTTCACGTTATTAATGACAATGAAAAAGTGAGCCTCTCGCAAAATAAGGAACCAAGGCTCAACTCTACAAAGCAACACCTGCTGGGAAAAGTTGTGAAAGTGTAAATGGCCTCGTAACTTGTGACAAGTCAGAGTTTTTTGGACAACTTTCAGGACTCCCTGCACCCCTTTACAGGATGGAGGCACTGCTTCTTTAGAAATGGCACTAATGAGTAACCATACATAGGTGGTATATCATTTCTCCCACCGTATTTAACATGGTTTTGGTGATTAGCTACAGCAGGGATCAGCAACCTACGGCTCGCGAACCAGATGTGGCTCTTTTGATGACAGCATCTGGCTCGCAGACAGGGGTGAAAGTAAGCTGGCACGGTCTGGTACTGCCCCCTACTGCGTACCACTAAAAGATTCCGTGGCGGTACGCAGTACCAGGGAGATGGGAGAGCTGCTGCCTGCTATAAAGCCCTCATTCAGAACCAGTCATGACTGCAATCTGGGTCAGAAAATAGATCTGCTGGTAATATGCAGTCTTGAAAACTACTTTGTCTGTTTAAAAATTCCTTTTAACTCAAACAGTTTCTGAAGTGTCCGTGCTGGACGGAGCCTTGGCCGGGCATCTCCCCTCGGAGAGAGCCCGGTGGTCTCCTCTGCGCCCAGCCTGCAAAACATGTACCACACCTTTAATGTCTTTATGTTCATTGCAAAATGTCCCAATTAAAATCAGTAGGAGAGTAAGCAGTTGTGTTGCGTGGTATTTAGTTCAATTTTAACGATACAGAACAGCTCGGAAAATTTGAAATTGCTTATGAGCTAACGACCGGAGAGTTCACTCAGCAGTGACTCACCTCTGAAACACAGCGGTTGCTATGGGGATCGGTGCATAATCGGGACCATGCAGCACCAGAAGTCACATTAATGTTAAGAAGTATTTTATTTACATGTATTATTGGTTAGCTGCAGTATAACAACGTTATTAAAAAGAATAAATTCAGAGACTTATTATACTGTAAAATTGTTGATCTTACTTAAAAATGTACGCATTTATTTGTATTCAGTGTTAAAAAATATTATATTGCTCTCACGGAAATACATTTTAAAATATGTGGCTTTCTCTTAGCCAAAAAGGTTCCTGACCCCTGAACTACAGCAACATGAGTGAAAATGACATCAACTACTGGATTATGTGACTGTAACTGTCCTAGAGACAGGTTTCATAGTATTGTTTATATTATTTCATGGTATACAATTCATAGTTAACTTAGCTGATAAAGACATTAAAAATAATTAAAATGTAATAAATAAGTTTGTTAAAAGGGTAATATAAAACAGTAAAATGTGCTGCTTTAAAATGTTAGGTTAGATATTTAGAGCCTCTTTGGTAAGCTTGTGTTATAATACAGATATTGTGGGTAGAAGAGAGAGCAGAGATACAGAGAGAAGATCATTGTAATGTTTATTCTGCATGTGGTCCAAGAGGCGCACACGGTAGATATATTTAAGTTAGCTATATTGTGTGTGATGTAAAGGTTTATATGTTTTGATGTGAACAATGTAATACGTTTCAGGGATTTCATTTGAGATTACTTTCCTGTTCTCTTAACATGTTTGAGTCTATTGAGCAACAGAAACAGTTTGAGCACACTAGCCTCAAACCTCAAAGTTTTCATGGTGTCTGATGACCAGAGGGGGGGAGAGAGAAAATAAAACGTCAAAAGACATAAGTATGATTTGTGGCCATCATTTCATTGGACCAGTGTAGTTACAGTGTCCACCCTTTGTCTGTTGCTCTCCTGGACCTAGGTCTGACCTGTGGTGGCAGTAGGTCGAGCAAAGCTAGCACTGTTCGGCGTAGCCTCATCCCCCAGTCTTTGAATATAATATCATTAGTTAAGTATCTAAAATAATAAAAATACATCAAAAAATGTCAAAAGAAGCTTTTCCTTAGATCAGTTGGCTAAAAGTAACAAAAAAACTTTGATTAATTTTTTTTTCCTTTACCACCAACCTGATGATCACACAAATGAAAACAACAGCATGGGGGCTTGTCAGTCTGATCTTAGGTTTGACAAAAGCATGAAACTCGTTAATTGAGTGACATTTGTTAGTTTACTTGCAGAAATCTCACTGAGATAATTATTCACTAGTAACAGCATCAGCAGCCATACAAATGTGTGTGTAGGTGTGTGTGTGTGTACTGCCTGTGGTCAATAAGGCCAGTTGTACAAATGCTTTAAAAGCTCCTCTAAAGTTTGTAGAATGACATTTTCGTGCGTTGGCTGTGACATTTGTGATGACATTTGATCCTCAGAGGTCGGCGTCTGGCCTAATTCAGTCTGACATGTGGGACCTTAGCCGTCGTGCCATTTTGACCAGCACTCTCAAAAGAGCCTCGCTAAAGATGCCTGAGTGTTTCCTCTCCTCAGGCTGTAACACTTCAAATAGTGCTAAAGAAAAAAAACCTGCAAGGTTCTTTGATTCCCTGGGGAAAAAGAAGTTTGGGTCGATTAGATTTTTATTATTAATTACACCTAGGGTTGGCACAGTAGGAAGCCAAGTATGAGTCCAAATGTGCAAGGTTTATTAATTGCTTAGTCATTTTTTATACCACTCTGTTAGACTCTGATACCGTGTTGTGGACCAGAGTTTATAACTTACAGTTAGCCTTGAATGTAGCATGCACATGCATTTGATTGAAATTTGAAAGAATACGATAAAAGAAGACTTCACAGGTGAAGATCTTATGTGAGAAGTTGTTACAGGGTGTGATAGAGTATAGTGAGGGGGAGGACATGGAGAGCTTTGTTGATGAGCTGCTATAGGATAATATGTTATAACGATAATGATAATATGTGTCCAGCATGCAAAAGACAAAAAAAAGTTAAAAACATTTCCATTCCGGTGCAGAGGTTCAATTTTCCCTTTTTAAATCACAATCAACTTGAAAATGTGCATTTATCCACGAATGGTCAATGCAAAGCCCCTCATGAAACTAAATGATTTGTTAACATTGTCAGTCAATTCTCCTTTTATCATGGAGAATCGTGCTGTCATTTAAGCATACAAAAATCATTTCATGGAAACAGAAACTGAGGTGTTTGTTTGCTGAGTGAGCAGCTGCTGCTGTACATGCTGTCAGTTCCACATGCAGGATGTTTCCTGAAATGGTCGGTCTTTAGGACCAGCTTCTTCCTCTTGGTGGAGGCACAGCTGAGCCTTCACCACTGGAAACATCTAAAGTTGGAGGAAGTATTTCCCAGTTGACACATCCCCTCGATTTTAAATTTAATTTCACCAAATTTCACTCAGCTTTTGTGCGTCTCATCATTTAAACATAGACTTCATCTTTTTGTTTTATTCATATTCAGGAAGTGCAATATAACCTGGTCATTAATATTTTATACAATAAGCAGGTTACTAATCATCCGCGCTGTGTGTTTTTGACACCTTAATAGTAAACAGTGTGCTGTTTGCATACTGAGCTGCAGGTATTCTCAGCATGACACTCACTAATGGATGTCCTGTCTGCTTTATAATCCAATGTTTATTCATTTTCGACTCATCGTACATTGACATTGCAGAGTAGCAAAAGCAATCTCTGAACCCATCAGCTACCTTGTTAGCTGTAATAACCTTTATTATTTATTACATTTTCTATTCTTCTTAATATCCTATATTACACTGCTTTAATTGAACAAAGAGCCCAAAGTGCATTTCACCATGATTGTACCTGTGTGTTTATATATGACAAACAAATTGTGCGTGTGCGTCTGTGTGCGCACACGGTGTGTAAAAACTGTGCAGCTCTCTTTGGTTTAATATGTGTGTTTGTGGCAGAAGCCGTTAATATTGTTTGTTCATGTCTGTGTTCGTGCTGCTGTTACTATGTCATTTATTTCATTTGGAGACGAATATTGCGTGTTGCCATGGTTTCCTTAGATCCTTTATTGTTGGTCATTTATGTTTAGTCATCTGAGTTTTTGTCTAGTAGGGCAATATAGAGGGTATATGTATATTCATAATTCATATACAGTAATGGCAGGCAGCCAAATCTCTATAGAAATTGAATCATTGGTGGCCTGATGTTGATTCTGTGGACTGACTTGAGACATTTTTACATGACTTCAGTATCAGTGTGTAGATTACAGGTTTTCTTCCTGCTCAATGACCACTGCAATACTGTTGCCGAGACAGTGCACCTGTGTACATACAGAAGTCACTTGTTATGAATTATCCCACTGTGGATCATATTATGATTGCTGGAACATGAGCATGAATATTCAGACATGATACACACACAGCAGGTTTATGATGAGACAGTGAGCAGCAGGTCACAGTGGTGTGTCTGTGCACACTGAGTCAGTCTGTAGTCCAGTCTGTTCATTTACATAGTCCAATGTCATAAGTCATTAATTTGCCTAATTTGAGCTTTACCAGCTCTAAGTCAACGCTGTCACAATCACATTTTCAAAACATGATCATCATGGCCAAAAGTATTCATGATAACAATGATGAAGAACAAATGCAATATAATACATAAAAAAATGCTATAAATCAAGTTATGCATAATTACCCACGTGGCTCCTTTGATAGACAGGTATGTGCTATTACAGGCTTCTTCTAGCACCCAGGCGTCATTTATCCCACCTCAGGTCTGCCCATGATCAACGTCTTTGCCGAAATTTCAAGAGGTGGGACAGCCAACATGTCTTCTAACTGTGACGGATGTCCAGCGTCCCTGCAGATCACCATGAAGGTTACCTTTGATTATTAATCAGCCATCTTTTACCATAACATGCTAATATGTTTATATGTGTTTGGACAGGAGGGTGGGCGACCATACTCAGCGCAACAAACACTTAATTTAACTTCTGTGACAGGTGGACAATATTCCTTTATTATTTCAATTCTGACATTGATAATTAAGTCATATTTTTTCTCCGGGTTGTTCAAGTTTATATTAATCAACTCCCAACAAGGTAAGAGCGCGTTTTGGGGTCCATCTTCTGAACTTTGTAGTTAATCAGAGACTGATTTTTAAAAGAACAGAGGGAAATGAAGAAGTTCAAAATAATCCATCCTTTTTGAAACCCCTTCAGCTGGTGCTTAAAAACAGCCCTGGTCCAGACGCAGTGTCCAGGTCCCCAGAAACACTGTCCTTCAAACATTAACACACCACCTCAGCAGTTAATAACAACACAGAAGAATTAAATTAGATTATTTCTGGGTAAAACATCAACAACATCAAAATTAAATACTTTTTCATTAACACAGGTCCTTGCTGTGTGTTGCTGGAGTAGAGGGAAACCAAAGGTGTGCATGACAGACCTTTTCTGGGAGGAGTAATATCCTGCTATTGGCATTTCAGCAGCTAGATGGTGCTGCTCCACAACTGAGCTCGCATCAGTGTAACCATCATTATAATGTCTATTCTCCATACAAAGCAGGTGAGAAGCAGCGCCTGAGAGGGGAGCCACTGCCAGTCTGCAAGTTTTAACCCAATTCTGACCCAGTTCAGCTTATGAATCCAAGAGCACTTCTTTGATGTAGTCTTCTAGCAGTCCAGTGCATTGTGTGTTACTGGTATAACCAGTCACGCATAATGGTGCTGCAACTCATCAGTCTGTGCAGAGCAGTCTGTTCTCAGTAGTCAGTCGAGTCGGTCACGTCGTTTTATTGCTAAATTCGATGTGTTGTCTTGTGTTGTCTTTCCCTCCATGTCAGCTCGGCAAAGAAACAGCTGTCTGTGGAGAGGAAATAAAGACGAGGAAAGACTCTAACTCTGGAAAATATTCACTGGATCTGACTGAAGCCTTGTACTAACATTATATACATATCAGAAGAAACCTTTTACACAGATGGACGACTGTAGACGTCCATTAGAAGCAGGTGAGGAAGGGATCTGTTATGCCCAGTATGAGCAGGAGACATTATTTTAACAGGAAGAGCAGTTTTAATACACGTATGGCCATGAGAGTGTTAACGTTAACCTTTGATTTGGTTGAAATTTAACACTACTGCCCTCATTGTTTAAGTTAAACGTGGTCTGCATTACAATTACAAGTGACTATGGGGATTTTTGTGTACATGCATGGCCCTGCTCAGGCATTGCATATGATTGACACAGCTTCTCATGCATCCCTCAGATTCATCATTAACTGGAAAGCCCTGACTCACCACTGTGAGCTATATGCTCATGTATGATGGCCTTGTTTAGCAAACCAGAGGTGCATCCACTGATATATTTTCATATACAAGGCAATTCTCTGTTCTTTTATTTCTAGAAAGTGTGATGGACAATATTCGCTGCATTCAAAGACCTAGAGAATGAATCATTGAGGTGTTGTTTTAGCTGATGTTGTTGATTTCATGGTTTGCATTGTACTTTTAGCATTTTTAGACAATTATGTCTTGTAATATTGCCCCATGTGAAATGATTGTGTGAGGAGTATCATCGGGTTTATTTATTCACTGTCTTCAACATGTTTGTACAGGTGAACACATTCTCCAGTTAGCGTCTGATGATGAACTGATAAGTCATCTTGGAGTCAGGGTTCAAATGTTTTCATGCATGCACTTGCTTGGCACAGGCAAGTTCAGAAGTGCCTGACAATATGACTACAGAAAAATGAAATGCAACCAATGACCATGTTACTCTCAAATCAATTTATCATTTAATTCTATGAAATTGGTACAATTTTCAAAGGTGCAGTAAGTCTAAGGCAGTATCATCATTATGATACAAGCTCTTCCTGAGCCTCTCAGCGTCGGAATGGTGTATCCAGAACCTTCTTTCTTGAACTGTCGCACCAAGAAGGTTCCTGGTTCTAACCTCAGCTTGGGCCTTTCTGTGTGGAGTTTGCATGTTCTTCAACTTAAACACATGCACTTGTTGTTTGTCTCTACGTGTGACTTGGTCTTTCAATTAATTTCAGTGTGTTTCCGCACCAGCAGTTTGCAACGCAGGTGTTTGTACAAAACAATAAAATTATATAATAGATATTAGTAGTGAACTGTTAGAACAAAAGTTTAAATGTGTGAACTGAAGCAAAATCTGCATCCACAGGACAGACATCTCTGTAAATGTTGTATCAGATTAGAAACCATAGCTTAAATGTATAGGAACAATAAAAAATTTCTATTTCATTTAAAATTGGAATTTTAGTAAAAAACTAACAAAACTTAATATGATGCAAGTCATAAGATTTATGTAAAAGTACTAATAAACTCAAAATGACTGCATTCATTTTCGCTGTTGGGAATTGATTTTTATTAATATTGAATGCATAAAACTGGTTACTACTACACTACTGTGTAGTGGAAGCACATTGAGTTTATTAGTACTATTACATAAATCTTGTTGCTTCAAATTAAGTTTATTATTTAATTCAATTAAAACTTTGTAATTCAAACGAATGGATCTATATAACTGAAATGCATAAATACTGCATTTTTTTTTTTTTTTTTGAGTGCATGACCCAAACTATCTGCCTAAATGAAGAGATAACGTAAAGATATGGATAGTGTTCAGTTTCCAGCAAGTAAACATGTATTTATACAGAAAAAAGTGACACTGAAATAAAACAGACAGAAAAAAACCCCAAAGAGGAATAAAACCTACAACATGTAAGGTAATTTTGGATTTTGCTCATCTGACATTGTGAGAGGCAGTTCCAGACGTGAAGAGTAATAGTGAAGCATGGCAACAAAAATGGCTTTCTTCAGAGCAATGATGACATAATAAAAACAGACAGGTGCAAAAACACAAATAACATGAAAAAAATACAAAACAATACAATGAGATATAATAGATATTAGTAGTGACATGTTAGAACAAAAGTTTAAATGTGTGAACTGAAGCAAGAGTATAAACCTGCATCCACGGGGCAGACATAAATAACAAGTAAATATTGTATCAGATTAGAAACATGACTCCTCCATAGCATCATGCCTCGTGTTGTAGGCACTAAATATGCACTAATGTTTTTCTTGAGAAAGTATTTTAAAGATTATTTTGCTGTGAAGGCCTGTAGTGAAAACATGATAACTTGCAACATATGTGGTAAAACCTGCAGGAACACATTTGCACATGCCAGGCACATGCAAACTCATAGCTGTCTGCCTAATGCATCTTTCAAATGTGGTTTCTCGGAATGCACAAGAGTGTTCGGCCTTTCACTCTCACACTTATCGGAATAAATATGTAAAGAATGTAACTAAACTGGATATTGCAGGAGAGTTAACAAGTCTAAACAAAAGTTTATAACTAAAGTTTTATCATGGTCTGTAATGGATGTAGTTCTCTCATCATTCTTTTTGCTACCTCAAGTTGTGGAAACTTATGGTTTGCAGTAAGATAATTTATGATACTTGATATAAAAATGTGTGGATAGGTGTTGCACACTTGAACAGAGACAGTGTAACTTTTTATGTTCTGTCTTTAGTGTGTTATTCTGCAAAATACACAGACATTGCAGTGAATACGTCAAACACATTTCTGTCCAGCTTTCCGCTTAGCACTACAGTTCAGTGTGTGTGTGTATTGACCTAAAGCACCAGTTAAACAACAAAAAATAGCTTTAATGCCACACAAACACATCAAGTTTCACAAAACATGTTAAAAAAAACAGTCTATAAGGGGTAGCATTTTCTGTGAACTTCTTACCCTCATATAAGGCCCTTATACCCATATTTGTTTTCCATAACTGTTGTCTGCATCAGTTGCTGGTGATGGAGTCACATTGGGACATTGGATGATCAGCACTTAAAGCCAGGTCATCTGTGAAGGCATCCAAAAAACTTTCATCACAGGGCTTGCTACAGTTTTCGCCACGTACTACAGTATGTGTTCAACCTGCAATACCAAGATGAAGCTGCAAGGACACTGGAGTTTGTTCGTTTCTGGTTCTGCCAGAAATATTGTTTGATTATGTTACCCCTCTTCCCACCTATGTTCAGAAATATTGAATTCTCATTTATTATAAGACATGCTGGTATAATAAGTTTTTACAGTTGTTGCACCTATATCCTGCACATCAAAGCATATCCTGCTTCCTTTTGGCACCCATTTTAATTAAGGAATGGGGCTGTTCAGTACTGTTCTTACAGTGGTGGACAGATTCTCTAAGATGACTCATTTTATTGCCTTGCCTAAACTACCATCTGCGAAAGAAACGGCAGAAATCATGTTAAATAATGTGTTTCATATCCATGGCTTTCCTAAAGACACTGTGTTAGACCGGGGATCCCAATTCATCTCTCAGTTCTGGAAGGAATTCTGCAGTTTGATCGGTGCCACTGTCAGCCTCTCGTCTGGATACAACCCTGAGTCCAATGGACAAACAGAGTGGCTCATCCAGGAACTGGAAACTTGTCTCCGTTGCCTGGTATCTCGGAACCCAGTGTCCTGAAGCAAGCACCTGACTTGGGTGGAATACGCCCACAATTCTCTTCCCACTGCGGCCACAGGGCTGACTTGCCACTCCATGTCATCTCCCGGAAGTTGGCTCCCAGGTTTGTGGGACCATTCCCCGTTCCAAAGTGATTAATCCTGTCTCTGCACCTTCCCAGGTCCCTAAGGGTGCATCCTACTTTTCATGTTGGCAAGCTCAAACCGCTTAAGGAGAGCCCCATGGTTCCAGAAGCCGTACCCCCTCCACCCCCCTGAATTGTTTTTTTTCTGTTTGTTTATTTGTTATTTATTAGTCTGGCTTTTGTCAAGTGAGTTTTAGTTTCTTAGATTAGTGAGTTATTTCCTCTGTCAAAAATGTCAAAATAAAGTTTTTAATAACGAAATGAAAATCACTCTTGTCTGAGAGTTGTGCATTTGGGTACTGGTCCATAGCTCAGTCGTGACAAAGTGTATTTAGTTCATATACATGAAGTCGGTTTTACAAAAAAAGCCCAATATTTTATAGAACAATGTAACATTTATTGTTAAAAGACTTGAAGACACAGCTGTAAATATGGCAACGCATTGCATAATTTAATACAGTTAGATTGTGAGAAAGCTCTCTCAGAATCTATACAGCTGTTGTGGAGAAATGTCAAAGGTCAATGGTGAGGTCAGGAAGGAAGAAAGTGTTCAGGAGCCTCTGATGTCTTATGCTGTAATATTTATTGACTCTTGGCCAAGGAGAATTAGAGACACTCTCAAAGTTCATCAGAAGTGCCTGAGTCGGTCTCACATTTTGCCGAACTCGTGCTGGTGGATAGACTTTAAACACAATGATCACACCCCAAATACTACATCCCCCAGAATTAGTCAAAGAGAATGTCTTTACCCTTGGAGGTGTTATTGTCAGCATATTCTAGTCTGGAGACACAGATGTCTGTTTACGCAGATTGGAACGGCAACAACAAGCTATCTATTATGACTAGGAAGGCAGTAATAGGTCTCTTCGACCCTGGCCAGCACAGTTTTGAGATATGGGGGCACTTAGTCTAAAACAAACAATTAATACACAAGGCCCACAAGTGACTTTGCGTTACCTAAGGATAGAAAATTCCATAACAACAGCAACATATGGTATTGGAACATTAAATTAATCTTAATCGTTGATTACATCCTTTAACTCTCAGACAGGAAGTGAATAAGCAGTTTCTAGTTTGTTTGGCAAACAAATCTTGTTTTATTGTTTTATTTATTTTGGCATCAGTTATTTCTTACCAGTATGCTCTGGTTCATAGCTTTGTGACTACTGTACTAAAAGAGCTTATAAAGAAGCAGAGAGAACTTACTTTCTGCACTCTTGTTGCTGCTTTGCATAAAGAACTGACTGCAATGCAATCCGCCCACAGACATTGTTGTCCTGTAAGTTTGAGTGGAACAGTTAACCCTCTAGATACCAGTGAAATTCTCAAATGTTGCTGCAGTGCCCTGAGAAAAAAAACAACAACAACTAATAAAACTAAAACTGTTGTAAATAGATAAACCGGTACAACAATAATACATAATAATAATAATACATAATTTTTCTCAAGAAAAAAATCTTTATTTGTCATTGTTTTGTCAGTCCTCCCTGTAACTTAAAACATTCTCCGTCTGGACAGTGACAGTCGGGTAAGTCCCTCTGTTTACTTGGTTATTATGTGATGTGATGAATACAAAACACTTGCACTCACAATGTCTTTGTTTCTTTCCACTATGCACGATAGGCTCTACCTTACAACATAATCTTACAGCTTCCATAAGAAAGAAATCATAGATATCAACATAATGATGTATATTTGTTTTTGATGACACCTTAAACTATCTATAATACCAGCTCAGGACTTTATTTTGCATGTTTTGATTCACTGGAATGATTTTAAAATGACGGTCAGTACAATGAGATATAGGACGGGCGCTCGGTCTGGAGGGGTTAAAATAACTGAGTTACTGCCTACATGCTTCACATCGGGTATCTACTGGAACAAAACATTCTGAAAGTCAGCCTTGCAATTCCATCACAAGCACAAACACAGTAGCAACACTGTCGTCTGAAGAAGATCTAAAAAGCTCCCCTGCACTCTCGAAACAGTGTGGACTTTGCTTTAGCGAGCTACCTGTGCACTCACGTTATGCTTCCACAGGTTTCCCAGGGTCATGTTTCATTCAGGTAAACACCAGATAAAGGGGGCGGGACTGAGGCTGGCCAGAAAGAAAGAAGAGCGAGGAATGTGAAGGGAACTACGTGGAAGCTGACAAATGCCTCACTGACCTTGGAAGCTCTCTTTCTCTTATTTTGATTTCCTTGTTAACAGCCACACACCCAGACACACCTAGAACTTTAACCGAAATGCAAATGTCGGAACACGACTTGAAGAGTTCTCAAGAAACAGTGATGCAGTTGACTTTGTAATCTGTGATTGATAGTATCTTCTCTCAGGCAACATTAATCATTGCTTGCATCTGTTTGGCAAGCATACAGCACCTGTAGTAGCAGGAGTTTTCAATGTTGGTCAATCATCATCCATCCTCCACCCATCTCATCAAACTTTTTTTTTTTTTTGCACCCGTTTGTCATTTTATCTCCAGTGCATTCATTAAGTGTATTCTCCACAGACAGCTGTTACATTTCTGAGGTCTACATGAACTACATTTAGAAGATTTTTGATGTGTCTCTTTTATTATAAGCAGATTTGTGTTCAGTGAATCAAGAAATAAGAACAATATGAACAGTAAGAACAACAGGGGTGTGTGGGTGGGTGTGTCAGTTTTCACCAGAACTAGTTTTAGCACCTGACACAGAAAACAACCACTCCCTGTCTGAGAGAGATGCCTCCACATAACTGCACATTAATTTGGTTTGTAGTTACAGTAAGGTGCAGGCTGCAGCAGGTTTTTTTCTCAACCTACCTGAATACGTTTTTTTTTTTCTTATAAAGGATTCTCACACTCAAGTAATCTGTGGTGAAAAATAATAGCTAAAATCATCAGGAAGGTTTTGTTGCTTTAATGCATCATCTGCAGTCTGATCTTCCGAAACTCTTTCACAAAAGGTCAGAGATCACACAGTGTAACAACCCCAAACTTTACTTATGACAGTTTTAAAGACGCATTAGTAATTATTTAAAATAATTGATAGTTACCTGTTTCTCCATTTTAGCTGTTGGCAATAAACACACCAGGAGACCTGACAAGTGTGCAAATATATACAGTTGAATTATTTCTGTTCTGTCTGCAGCTCTGAATAATAAGGCCTTTGATAAAAGCTTGGGATCACTTGTGATTCCACTTTATTACAACTTAAATGTTATTTCTTTAGGTTGAGCCGTCAGTTCTTAGTATCAGTTTTCCAAAATAATTTTTTTCAACTTAATTTCAACTGAAAGCTGTCACACATCACGATCACAAAAGAATCCATCCTGCCATGCTTCAAGTTTTGTGTTTGTGTTTGAACCACAATGATTTTGATCTATGCAGTGATTCAACACTAGGTGTGTCAGGACTGTTCACTTGATGGCAACCCTAACTCTTGAGGACAATGTTCTTGATCGAAATAATAGTGAAAACTGCAAAACTCTTTTATGGGGGCAATTACATTGGAACACATCTTTCTGTTCACTCTGATGTTAACTTCCCAGATTTCTTGACAGCTGTAGTCAGGTTGACATTAGAAGCTGCTAATGAAGTTAGCACAGTGTTATCCGAACTGGAGAGTATTTCTTGAATGGAAGAAGACACTGAGGGATTTTCTTTACTTCTCCAGACCAGCTTCCTTAAAGGTTTAACTGTATGATACGAGTTGGTTGGAGTTTGCCAGTGATGGAGGGATGGTCCATTCAATCACAAGAATTGTCTGTTAAAAGTGCCTGCCTTTTGCCAAACAGCTTCTAATGATGACTTCCCAGATGGTTTTGTGTAACAAACTATCTGATGTAGTCAGGTTAACATGTAACTTCCCACATAAAAGAATTTTAATGGGTCTCAGTTTTGTAGTTTTCACCATCATTTCTATCAGTAATAAGAACATCGTGCTTCTGAGGGTTAGGGGTCAGGGTTCATTACTAAGATCTCAAGGCAGCATCTGTGATCATCTTGTGATAAGAAACACCAGCACTTAGGGTTATCAGTAAATAAAGCTCCAAGTTAGATAACAAGGTGCACAGTTACAGTGTCACCTGCTTTAACAGTACCAGTCAAACGTTTGGGAACGTGCAGAACAGATATAATTCTGGTTGAGCACTCCTGGAATTTGGAATAAATTGTTTGATCAGCAAAGCTTATTAAATGCCTGATGTTGCTCGGATTTTGATCAGCTGGCTCTTTATTGTTTAATAACACACACACACACACACACACAACATATTGACATCCAGTAATTGTCATTATTTAAACTTAAAAAGAAATAAAAATTATACACCTGTGTGTGAATCAGGTCTCCCATGGAAGCTATCTAAAGCCTATTAAGGGAGCCTGTGTACATGCAGAACAAAACAATGCAATACATACAAAACAAGACAATACACTACATACTGTAGAACATTAACAGACATTAGATGACAGACAACATGGTCCCCATACATACTAACTCTAGCTTTATCAGAGGCTGCAGCTCTATATATAAGAATTAATCAGTTTAATTTTCAGTTTTTTCTTGAAGGTGGAGATGGATTTCACCATTTTTAAACTCTCAACAAGCTCGTTCCAGATCTGTGGTCCCCTGCATGCAAGAGACAAGCTAGTACTTAGATGTGTATTTCTGGTATCATATGCATACCAAGGACCGCAAACCGGAACCAGCACACATAGTCTAGAGTTAGTTTTATGAATGATTTGATGCATCACACAGGCGTTATGATATTGATTTAAATCAGTCAAAGTGATAAAAAAGAGGTTTTGTGGGGGCATTATACTCTGACCACGACACAGCTCAAATAATCTTTTTTTGAAGGCTTTCTAACCTTTTCAAATAACCGGGGTAGCTGGGTAACTGGTGTTGCACCAAATGACATTACAATAATTAATATGTGGCTCAAAGTTTTGTATAGAGTGAGTAGTGCAGTTAAGGGTTGATGATGTCTATTTTAAAGAAGAGACTGACGTACTTTGCTAGATATTAAATGTTCTATATGATGTTTAAAACTTAAGGACTTGTCTATGAGGACCCCAAGGAACTTAGTAGAGCTTACTCAAAGTAATTCTTTAACATTTATTTTAAGATGTAGAAGATGACAGTTGTTGCCTACCATAAAGATAGCTTTTAAACCAGTTATGCCCCTTTCCCCAGTAGGATATTAAAGTCAACTGTGTCGAAAGCCTTTGAGAGGTCCAAGAAAATGCCAACTCCACTATCTCCCTGTTCAATGGCATTACTGATCTTTTCAATAAGGTGTAGAATAGCCATATAGGTTGAACTCTTTTCCTGAAGCTATACTGAGAACTGGAAAGAATATGCAGCTTATCAAGATATTCACTTAATCTATTATACACCACTCTCAAGTACCTTGGATAGAGTTGATAAAACAGAAATTGGATGATAATTACTAATATTATTTTTTCTCCTGATTTGTAAATTGGAATAATTCTAGCAATTTTAGTCATTTTTGGCACGACACCATAGAGTAGTGATAGATTAATCCAGTGTGCTAACGGTAATACAATGAAGTCTGTAATTGCTATCAGAATTTTGCTGCATATACCATCAGCCCCTGCTGTACGTGTATTCTTCATACTTGTGATGATTTTTTAAAGCTCAGTAGTATCAGTAGGTCTCGTAAAAAAAGAGTGCACATAGTGGCCTGAAAGGTAGTTTCTATAGGAATTTCCATGAGGATGCCTGATTTTATTGGCAAATTCTTGACCAATAGAGGCAAAGTAGTTATTGAAGCTCTCAGGAAGTTGAGGTAAATTGCTCTTCGCTGTATCTGGAAGCATTAAAGACCTTTGACCCCTGTTAAGGACTTTATTTAAGACTGCCCATGTCCTTTTGGAATCTCCCTGGAATCTTACTTGTTATTCTTGTTATTTTATGATGGGAAAATGCAGATTTACGTACATTATAGGAATAACACAATGGGAAAGTGATCAGATATATCAGACAATACCAGACTCCAACTTGGTATTTTGAATATTTGTCAACATATTATCAGTGATAGACTTGGATGAATGTGTTACTCTAGCATAGGTGTTTATGGTTGAGAAAAATGGGGTGGAGTGTAGAATATTGTTGAAATCATTTTTGATTGCATTACTCTTAGAAATGTCAAGGTTGAAATCTCCAAGGAATAAGCATTTATTATTGTTCTTGTTTACTGCATAAAGGGTTTCCTCTAGCTTATACATGAAGTTACTAGGATTTGAATCTGGTGAACAGTAAATAACTCCAATTAGAAGACCATTACCTTTGTCAGTGTTTATTTGTACATTATTTTTCAAAGGATAACCCCTTGAGATGTACCATCTCATTTTCGAGGGGGTCCTTATTGCCAACAGAGATACAAAACAGGTCATCAATAGTACAGGAATAGATATGAACACAAATATGAACACAAAAACATGATACAATGTTTACAAAGACGATACAAAGACGCAGACACCCATTCACACACCACAATGCTCCACCGATCATAACTAGCTCCCTCCCCTAAACATATACATGGACAAAATAAGAATAATACAAAACACAACTGCAAAAATACAAATGCAAAACTAGGGCTATTTGTATACGTATGCACACATACACACAGAGTACTTATGCATGCATAGATATATACATGCCTACCTATATTCACAAATAAAATCAAAAACAAGAACAGGATGTTTGGAAGTGAATGAGTAGAGAGGATTTAAAGAGATGAAAGGAGGTTATAGACCTAATCGTGCAAGGGAGATTATTCCAGTCTGCCGGGGCTTTAAATATAAATGCATGTCGACCAATTTCTTTGTTAATTCTAGGAGTAAGAAAGAAAAGTTGATCAGTATGGCTTAAATTGTATTGTTACCTAAGTGGAATCAGATATTGTTTCAAATAAGAAGGAAAATTATAGTAGTTGCACTTAAAAATGAGTAGTAACCAATGAACATGGGCCCACTACCCATGGGAGGGGTATCAGGGGGCAGGTGCAGAGAGAGATGGGCGGCAGTCGGAGGCGGGGACCCTGGCGGTCCGACCCCCGGTTGCAGAAGCTGGCTTTGGGGGCGTGGAACGTTACCTCTCTGGCGGAGAAGGAGCCTGAGCTGGTGCGCGAGGTTGAGAGGTACCGGTTAGATATAGTCGGGCTCGTCTCGACCCACAGCGTGGGCTCCGGAACCAGTTTCCTTGAGAGGGGTTGGACGCTCTACCACTCTGGAGTTGCCCACGGTGAGAGGTACAGAGCGGGGGTGGGAATGCTTGTTTCCTCCCGGCTCTGCACCGGGACGTTGGGGTTCACCCCAGTGGACGAGAGGGTAGCCTCCCTTTGCCTTCGGGTGGAGGACCGTCTGTGTCTATGCACCGAATGGCAGTTCAGAGTACCCACCCTTTTTGGAGTCTTTGGAGGGGGTGCTGGATAGCGCTCCTTCTGGGGACTCCCTCGTCCTCCTGGGGGACTTCAATGCTCATGTGGGCAGCGACAGTGAGACCTGGAGGGGCGTGATTGGGAGGAACGGCCCCCCTGATCTGAACCCGAGCGGTGTTCTGTTATTGGACTTCTGTGTTCGTCATGGATTGTCCATAACGAACACCATGTTCAAGCATAAGGGTGTCCATATGTGCACTTGGCACCAGGACACCCTCGGTCGCAGTTCGTTGATCGACTTTGTGGTCATGCTGTCGGACTTGCGGCCACATGTTTTGGACACTCGGGTGAAGAGAGGGGCGGAGCTGTCAACTGATCACCACCTGGTGGTGAGTTGGCTCTGATGGTGGGGGAGGATGGCGGTCAGACTTGGCAGGCCCAAACTGTGCGGGTTTGCTGGGAACGTCTGGCTGAATCAACTGTCAGAAAGAGTTTCAACTCCCACCTCCGGGAGAGCTTCACTCATGTCCCGGGGGAGGCGGGGGACATTAAGCCCGAGTGGACCTTGTTCCGTTCCTCCATTGTCGAGGCGGCTGACCGGAGCTGCGGCCATAAGGTGGTTGGTGCCTCTCGCTGCGGCGGCCCTCGAACCTGCTGGTGGACACCGGCGGTGAGGGATGCCGTCAAGCTGAAGAAGGAGTCCTACAGAACCTTTTTGGCCTGTGGGACTCCTGAAGCAGCTGACAGGTATCGATGTGCTAAGCGGAGTGTGGCCTCGGTGGTTGCGGAGGGAGGAGTTCGGTGAGGCCATGGAGAACGACTTTCGAATGACTTCGAGGAGGTTCTGGACCACCATTCGGCGGCTCAGGCAGGGGAAGCAGTGCACTGTCAACACTAGCCAGTTTAAAGACTGGTACATCTGGCAGTGATGGGTATTATAAGGACACCTCAGTACAAATCTACACAGAGAATTATATAAGACAGAGAGAGGACGAAGATTTGTTTCTGAGGTGTTCTGGTAGATGACATCACCATAATCAAGTATTGGGAGTATAAGCTGTGTAATAAATTGTTTACGGACTTGTAGGGAATAGCATTCAATGGATCGATAAAGAGATTTCAGAAGAACATAGATTTTCTTGGAAATTGAGTTGATATGAAATTTAAAGGAGAGCCGTGAATCAAGCCAAAGACCCAGATATTTAAATTCTTAAGTTTTTACTAGTGCTGTAAAATCAAGAAAACTAATACACCAGTTTGTATTTGAAGGCAGAGAATCAGGTTGAGTGCAAAATAGCATAGTATATGATTTTTTCTTATTCAGTTGTAGTTTATTTGAAGAGAACCAATTTTGAACTGAGTTGAAATTTGATTGTAATGAGTGACGAATCTGAGTGATATCAGAGCAGGAGGAGTATTGTCTCGTTACTTCCTGTTTTATTTTGAAATCTAACTCTCCTCTCGTTTCAGGTCACTTGCCCTTCCTCATGTGTCACCGGTCTGATTGTCTCACCTGATCCCTGATCGTTTCCACCTGTTACCCATTTCCCTCATGTGTATTTAGTCGGCGTCTTCCCTTTGTCTTGTGCCAAAGTGTTTCGTCTTGTCCGATCACCTAAGCCCTCTTGTCACAGTCCGGTTGCCGTAAGATAGAAATTGTGTTGTCACGTAAGTTGTTGTCTTCTTCCTCTTTTAAGAGCGATCTTTTGTTGATTAATCTTTTCTTAGTTTAGTGTTCTATTTTTGTTTTCTGTTGTTACAGTTTTCTGTCCTCCCGCTTGTGGAGTGATTTTTTT
>NC_040027.1:26147819-26208370 GCF_000972845.2 Larimichthys crocea
GGGGGGGGGGGGGGGTACTGTCACACCGCGGTGAGGTTTGTCCTGTCTTGGGGTTTTGTCTCGTTACTTCCTGTTTTATTTTGAACTCTCCTCTCGTTTCAGGTCACTTGCCCTTCCTCATGTGTCACCGGTCTGATTGTCTCACCTGATCCCTGATCGTTTCCACCTGTTACCCATTTCCCTCATGTGTATTTAGTCGGCGTCTTCCCTTTGTCTTGTGCCAAAGTGTTTCGTCTTGTCCGATCACCTAAGCCCTCTTGTCACAGTCTGTTTTGCCGTAAGATAGAAATTGTGTTGTCACGTAAGTTGTTGTCTTCTTCCTCTTTTAAGAGCGATCTTTTGTTGATTAATCTTTTCTTAGTTTAGTGTTCTATTTTTGTTTTCTGTTGTTACAGTTTTCTGTCCTCCCGCTTGTGGAGTGATTTTTTTTTGTTAGAGAGCCTTAGATATTAGTAGAGCCCCTGTTTAGGTGAGCCTTTTTCTTTTGATCCCATTTGTTTAGATTTGGTTTTCCTCCTTCGGGAGCATTTTATGTTTATTATCTAGTGTTTTATTTTCCTCCTTGTGAGTTTCTTTTCTAGAATAGTCTTCTGTTTTCCTTGTTTGTATATATCCTTGTTCCCTCCCTCTAATGTGTTTTTCCCTCTTTTTGGAAGTGTTTATGCCCCGTCATCTTAGCCTGGTCTCTTAAGAATAGACAGAGTTTCATAGCCTTTTCTTTTCATCACTCTTCTAAGAAGAAGTTGACCTCAATAAAGTGTGCTTTATCGTTATATCCTCTGCATCTGAGTCCTCATTCCCGTCCTGGTCTGACACATATGTGAGTTTGGCAGTCAGAACAAGTTTGTGGAAGATCATTGATGAAGATTGAGAATAGTAAAGGGTCCAAGGATGAGCCTTGTGGCACACCTTTATCAATAATCCTAAAATCAGACTGAAAACCTTTGAAAGGAAACACACTGACTTCTATGATGCAAAAAAGAGTTAAAAAATAACAAAGAATCAGGAGAAAGACCAATGGCATATAATTAATCCAAAAGAAGATAGTGATCGACCAAATCAAATGCTTTAGTGAGATCAGTAAATATGGCACCTGTGTGCTTATTGCTATTCATGGCTGAAAATATATCATTAGTAACTTTTAGAAGGGCAGTGGTGGTCGAGAAGTGTGGTCGGAAACCAGATTGATGAGGAGATAATATGTTATGGTCATTAAGATGTACAGATAACTCATTAAAGATCAACTTTTCAAATATTTTTGTTATGGTATTAATAATTGAGATTGGTCTATAATTATTAATATCAGTAGGGTCACCCCCTTTATGGAGAGGGGTTACCCTAGCACATTTCCCAGATAAGGGAACTTTACAAGTAGCAAGAGATAAGTTAAATAAATCAGACAGGGGAAATGATAAAACATGAAAGGCCATTTTAAAAAACTTAATCTCCAGACCATCTGGACCAGCACTGCAACCAGAGTTGAGATTATCAATCACACGTTGAAGATCTATTGGTGTGATTGTTCTAAAAGAAAAGAAAGGAACTACCACACCTGCTTGGAGAAGATTCAGAGTAAGAATAAGAGAGGGAGCTACCAATAGTAGAAAAATGCTGACTAAATGCCTCCGCAATTGAAAATGGTTCACTGACACTTTCACCATTGATTCTAAGACAAGTAGGGGTTTCTGTGGATTTATTAGTTATACTATTATTTCTCTTCCAAAATTGTTTTGGGTTCTTAAAATTAGTGGCTAGACAGTCTTTATAGTAATTTGCTTTAGCATTTCTAGTATGGGTTTTACATTTATTCCTTAGCTCTTTATAAATGTTCCAATCAGCAGGATCCTTTGTTGTGTGGTGCTTTTTCCATGCCTTGTCTCTCTGTTTGAACAACTGTATAAGATCTCCCTTAATCCACGGAAGGTGATGACCCTTGACTTTAATTGTTGTCCAGGGGGCATGTTTATTAATAATCTCAACAAATTCAGTGTAAAAATAATTCCAGGCATCTTGAACAAATGGTATTAATTGAAATCTCTCCCAATTTATGCTTAAGATATCTTGGATAAAGAGTTCAGGGTTTATATTATTAGACTTTCTGACGTTAATGAGTTTAGGTGGAAGATGGGGCATTTTAATTTTCCAGACACAAAAAACAATCGAGTGGTCACTGAAAGAACCGGGCAATACCCCAGAATGTAGAATTCTCTCAGGATGGGAGACTAAAATCCAGTCAAGCAAAGAGGAAGAACTGGGACCAACTCTGGTAGGTTCCATAATCAATTGGGTTAAATTTACGCTATTAAAAAGATTGTGATCATTGTAAGAAGAACGATCTAGCCAATTGGAGTTGAAATCACCCAGTATGATTTTTTCACTGGTGCAGTCTAAAGAATTAATTGTGGACAGGATATTTTTGGTAGTTTCAGCAGGAAAATTAGGAGGTTTATAAATATTACCTATAATTAGTCGTTTGTTCTCATGTAATTTAATTTGAACAAAAAGGCATTCAAAATACAAGGGATTCTTAGTTGGTGAAACTAGTTCTGCAGTTAGATTTGAAGATACATATGTCAGAAGTCCCCCTCCTCTCGATCCTCTGTCCTTTCTATATAGAACATAGTTATCAAGTTTAACTTCATTATCAGAAATGTTGCTGTTCAACCAAGTTTCAGAGAGCGTGATTACATGAGGTTTGTTATAGGTGAGCCAGGCTTTCAGTAAATCAATTTATATATATATATATATGGGCTACAATGTCAAATAGAATCAAGAGCCTAGAGAATAAGTAAACAATAACAAAACTTCGAGCGACTTTTGAGGTATTTGAGGTTCAAGGAATATGTCCATTTTACAGACTTTAAGCGACGTTTCCAGTAAGCAAAGCTCTTCTGTAGTTGTGATGAGCATCAACATACCTGTGCCAGGCACCCAGGTAGTGGCGGTGAAGGAGAGATTAAATCAGCAGCTTCTTTTAAGTCCGTAAAGGTGTGAATTTCATTTCCCTTATGAGCTTTATGGTAGCACGGTATTCCAGAAACACATATTCAAAGTGAGCAGGTCTTTCTGATGATCAGCTGTTGCCTTTTCAGCATTAGAGACGTGTTGTTGCCGTTTAGTCGTATCGGAGCGGATTGTCTTTATTTCCTCTGTATGCCGTGTCAAAACAGAGTTCATCTTATCAATTTAATTTTCAAGGCTCTTCACGGGAGCCTCAGCTCTTTTATTGGCCTCTTTGAAATATTTGGCCATTACCTCCTCAGAGACTGCTGCCAAGGCCGCATGTTCCTTGCTCAACTCCATGCATATTTCAGCCATTGTGTTTTGCTGAAGGGCAGTCTTCCACCTTGTTATTAGGATAAACCTAGCAGATTGCAAAGAGAGAAAATAAACTTAATTATAAGACGAAAGAAGTGCCCCTAAATTATAGATGTTGGTTTCTTTCAATGTTTTGAGAAGATAAGTGAAGGGTATTTTTTTTCTCTGAATGGATAAAACACTGCCAACAAGCTGAAGAAGAACCTGTTCAGACTTCAGCTGTTTGATTTCATTATTAAATAATGACACACAGCGACACACCATGCCACACCTTACCTGTTGTTTATGTTTTAAAACATGCTGTGACATATTCCATTGTTGCAAAAACAAAGAAAATCACCTTAATTCACATAATTTCTTTCCCTCTCACTTCTAGTTGATGCTGAATTACCTCATCATCAACACTGTAATCCATCTGAATCAAAGCTAAAAGATGGCACATGATCATATAAACAGCAATTCATGTCTGACACGTACAGCTTGAAAAGTTCTATATTTTGCATCATGTATAAACAAATGAATTCATGTGACTGACTTGTACAGGTTGTGAAAATAGGTGTAAATCAGAAAAAAAAAGGATTAATTGTGAAATAACACATGCGTGCACACTATGGTTAAAGGATACAGGTTGTTCGACAGCATACAAATACATTTTTGAGAGAATTCTTTAAAAAAAACAGACAGAAATGTAACGCAATGTAATGCATTGAATAAACACAACGTGAAAGACAGAAGCTCAGAAGCTGTCTTTCTGTGTTCTGTTGCGTTGAATGAATAAAGACATGTTTGTTGTATATTGTCAAAAGGAAAATAAATCTCTGACACAGAGACATTTATTGTTGTCTACTGCATGTAGAAAAATGGACATTTAATGACCTGTAGAGTTATAATAATACTGTGTTAGCTGGTGGCAAGAACAAGACAGGGGTCACTCTGATACTTCCATGTTGCTGATTATATGGCAATGCTTACATACTATAGATCTACCTTTTCCTGTATCATAGCCTATGGCTGCAGGCTGTGTCAACTGACTCTCATGATAAGTTTCTCGTCCAATAGTATGCACTTGATGTGAGCTGACTTACAACTTAAGGTCATTGTGTGTGGATCAGTTAACCAGCCTCAGGTAATGCATTTGTGCATCATGACTCACTGGCATGTCTCTGTTGGACACCATTGTGCAGCAGCCATTGTTAATCTTGTATGTTACTCTCTCCACTGATACTGAAGCAGCCTCTCAAAGATAAGCTATCAGTGCACATTAGGAACTCCTCCTCCTCTCCCCACCTCCCTCCCTCAAGTTATCTGTGTGTGCATGGTGGAGCACTCCTCCTCTTTCATAAACCTCCTCCTCTCTCCATCAGCTCACAGTCGGTTTTGGACTTTTGGCAGTGCTTTTTGGACTTTGTTCACTTTGATACAAAGACTGGGACTAGACTCCAGTCATGGTTCGGGTTTCTCTGCCTGTGTTTGTGTTACTTCTGTCTGTGGTGAGTACATAAAGCGTTTCCTGTTTTACTGGCTTTGTGTTTTTTTTCTGCTTTCTGCATCATTGCTGTCTGAACTCTAAACACAAACGTTAACCTCTTTTTTTTTTAACAACGTGTTTAGTTGTAAATGGACACATGGGCAATAAAACTACATAACTTGTTTTGAGCACATTGGGTTTAGCATCTGTTAGCTACCTGTAGAACCATACCATACTTCCTACAAGAATCTATTGTGTTTTTAAAAAACATACATACACATACACACATATAAAACTTAAATACTGAAGAGGCCTGATCAACTGACCTGCTCTTCAAACAAAACTATATTCAGGCGTGTTACTGTCTTACTTAGGTTAAATATTTTGTCTATGATGACGGTCATGCATACCTGGCTGCCACAGCAACACATATTCTACTGTCAGACAGAGACATGCAGTTAGCAGGTAATTGTTATGCAAGTTATTTTTAAAATGTCGTACTGGCTACTTTGGTTTGAAAAATTGCAGAATCAGTGTGTTGTGTGTAATGTGGAGTAATGCTTAACAGCATTAACAGCATAACAGCTTAAGCTACTTTTGTATGGAAGAGGGTTGTGTTGTTTCATAGCAGGCATTCATAGCTGTTTATGACAAATCCCTTTTAAAGAAACTAATGTGCTTTAACTCATTATTGGCACTTCACTGATGCTAACGGACCACATTACTGTCGTGCCAATAATGACATTAAAGCACACCCTCTCGTGTAATATTGCTTAAATAACAACAATATATTAAGAAAGGAAACATTCATATTCATATTTCACTTTTGAAACAGGAAAATACAGATACGGAAAGAGTAATTTTTATCATGTCCCAGACCTTACATGAGAAGTTTGCTGGCACAGCTCAAGGGCCGCACAAAGACAGTTACCGGCTTATGTGTTTTAGTTTTTTTTGTTGTTGTTTTTTTGCTGTTGTTGTTAACTAACTTTATTTTCATTTTTTGAAATAACAACATATACAAAACATGAAACACAAACATTCCCAAGCCTGGGATTATAACAATAATCACAGTAAATATTATAACAATAGATAAGTACAAATGAAATATGTAAATAAATATGAAACATGTAAATCAGATACACACACAACAAATAAAATACAAAAATTTATAAATTAAAATAGGGGGCGGGTCTCCATATTCTCTAGTTAAAGGTTAAAAATTAGGGGGCTGACGGCAGAATGGGGGTGATCTCAGCAGCACTGAGAGAGGAGAAATGGGATATAAATGGCCAAACCAGGCAAAACTTGTGTTGCTTATCATCCCTTAAATACCTAATCTTCAAGGTGGATGTACCTCATCATGTCATGAACCCAGTTAACATAGGCAGGTGGGTGCTCTGATTTCCACTTTAGAAGAACCAGTCATCTAGCTATCAAAGTAGAGAAGGCGAGGGCGCCCTTTTGAAGATTTGAGAGTTTTATGTTTTTTTGTCGGTAGGCCAAAAAGTGAAACGAGTGGGCACAGGCTGATTGTTGAGCCCAGTGCTATTGACAAGGAGTTAAATATAGATTTCCAGAAACTGTGTAGTCTTGGGCGAAGCCAGAACATATGGAGGAGTAATGCAGGAGCTTGCCTACAACTATCACAAGTAGGGTCCATATCTGGTTTAACCTTTGCTAGTCTGACCTTAGTCCATTAAATGCGATGTATAAATTTAAACTGTATGAGGGTATGACAATCGCATACAGGGCCGGTCTTAGCTATGGGCAATGTGGGCGGCCGCCCAGGGCGCATTCTCCGTGGGCGGCGCACGAACGCCCGAAAAAGCAAAAAACCTCGATAATTTTCGACACCGCTCATTAAGTTAGCGGAGCGGGTGCCCCGGGAGCGGGGTGTTGACAAGGCAGAGGGGGGCGTCGGACAGACCGATGGGGGCGCACGCTCCCAGGGGCGCACGGCGCATCCAGTGGCACACGAGAAAATGTTCGCCTCGGAGGGGGGGGGGTGGCGGCGCCCAGGGCGCAAATGTGGCCAGGACCGGCCCTGAGCGCATAACGAAGAGGAATGAATCCCACTTAAAACTTCTTTCCACTCCCCATCTTTAAACGTCCTCCCAGTTTTGTCTTGTGGCTATAACAGAAGAGGAAGAGAGTCCAGTAATGAGGTCATAAAGTGTAGACACAGCTCCCTTACCACTGACATTCATTTCTAGAATATTGTCAAGGGGCGTTTTGGGCGGGAGTCTTGGGAAGTGTGAACATTTTTTCCTGACGAAGTCTCAAATCTGAAAGAACCTAAAAAGGTGGGTCTTAGGGAGGTTAAATTTTGAAGATAACTGCTAGAAGGAAGCAAACATTCCATCAACATACAGATCGTAATTGTTCTTAGACCAGAGCCCAAAGACATTGTCATTCAATGATGGGGGAAATGCTGGATTTCTATTGAAAGGGGAGAACATCTGTGGCCAGTAGAGAATGCTGTGGAAGTCTGGGAGGGCAAGCGCCCCCCGGACATTTTTGGAAGGAAGAAATGGCTTGGTTAAGGGTTCTGAAAAATGTTTTAGGTATAAAAATGGAGACACACTAAAAAAGGTACAGAAATTTAGGTAGTATGTTCATCTTTACAGAGTTACGACCTGTTTGTGACAGAGCGAGATATGACCAGCTTGTGAAGTCTGATTTAGCAGATTCCAGAGCTAGTATGAAGTTCTTATTAAATAGGTTGGTGAGTTTCGGCGTGACAGTAATTCCAAGAAACAGCGCAGCTGAGGGTGGGAGTTTATCTAAAAGGCAAGGCCCCCAGGCAACGAAATAGCTGGTTTTGAGATAAAAAGTATGATATCATCAGTGTAAAGGGATTTTTTTTTTCAAGACCTCCCCTGGAAATACCAGAGATCATGTAGCGGACCCTTGGACAGAGAGATTTAATCAACTGTAGCACCGTGAAAACTATAGAAAAGAAATACAGAAAGAAAAAAGAAAGATCAAATCAAATTCATGAATGAAACACTTAATTTACACATCCACAGAATTATCTCCATTCAAAAAACAATTAAAAAGATACATTTATTAAACAAATAGTCACAATCAATGTTAAAACTCAATCCGATAATGCAGGTGGCATCCCTCAAACAAAACAAATTCAAACATAGCAAGGACAAAGGAAACTCAAAGGACCTCAGGAAACTGAGGTCCACATACCTTGTCTACTATACCAAGGGAGCTAGTATTTTACAGTGTTGAAGGTGCCATCTGGGAACCATCTGCCTCCTGATGACAATAAACAAACTTAAAACAAAGGAACCATCTGCCTCCTGATGACAATAAACAAACTTAAAACAAAACAAACCGACATAAAAATGTATGCAATTACAATACATAGTTCAGACAAAAAACGTACTCAACCATAGATATTTTAAATAAACAAAGAGACACAGCCGCCGCTCCAACCAAAGAGACAAAGGACAATGGTGATGCGCACAGGTGAGGATGTGCGCAAGTGGAGCTTACAGGGCTTAATAGTCCCTTCCCATTTATACCCCGCTCAACAAACCTGGCCACTAGATAGCAGTCCAAAGTCATTTCAATTCAGTGTCGTTCACAGATCATATTATCTGAGCAAAATAGCTGTGGCGAGGGGTTCTATAGTAAGAATGAAGAGGAGGGGGGAAAGGGGGCATCCCTGCCTTGATCCACGCTGTAACTGAAAGTAAGGGGATGAGGTATCATTAGTATGGACATAAGCAACAGGAGAAGAATACAGAAGCTTAAAGCAACCAATGAAAACCTCTCCAAAACTAAACCTATGCAAAGTGTCAAATAAATATTTCCACTCAACACGATCAAATGTTTTTTCAGCGTCAAGCAGCACCAGAACCTCTTCAGATTCAGGTTTGGGATGGGAGTGAATAACATTCAAAACATGCCTAATATTGAAAAAAAGATTTTCTATCTTTAATTAACCCTGTCTGATCATTGTGGAAAAGTTCAGGTAAAACAGGTTTCCAGTCGTTTAGTGAGGATTTTAGCAAGAATTTTAGTTATGTGTTTTTATTGGCAATTTTTGCTGCTGTCTGGGTGTGTGTTTTCCTGTCTCTCTCCTCCTCTTGCCCGGTAAAAAGCGACCAAGGGGACAATCACGGCGGTAGATGCAAAGCTTTCAGTCAAGGGAGGCTTGTAGCAACAAATGATTAGCCAAGGTGAGCGACCCAGAAGTTGACAGGTGAAAGTGGTGGTATTTATAGTGGTGGTGACGTCTATGTGGGTGTACCCCAAGAGTTTCCACTGGTTACATAAGCATTTCCCCACAGCCATCTCCACACCTCTGCGCTGCAACTGATGCATTACACCCCATCCAGACATGTATTATATAGCACTATCGCCTCACAGCAAGAAAGTTCCTGGAGTCTGCGTGGGTTCTTTCCGGGTACTCCAACTTCCTCCCACAGTCCAAACACATGCATCCTTAACAGGTTGATTGGTGACTCTAAATTGGCAGTAGGTGTGAATGTGAATTTGAATGGTTGTTTGTCTCTATGTGGCCTGAGATAAGCTGTCGACTTGACCAGGGCGTACCCTGTCTCTCACCCAAAGTCAGCCTGAATAGACTCCAGCCCCACCGAGACCCTGATAATCAATAATAGATCACTTGCCAGAAAATATGTAAAGAAATATGAACAAAGTGTCTTTGTATTAGAAGAAAGCTCCAGGCACAATTTGGTGACTCTGTGGAACAAAATGTTCTTTTACATGTTTGGATTCAACCAAGCATTTCACAGACTCTGTAGCTAAGTTACTCAGGGTGTACTGAGCCAGCTGTAATATGGCTCACTGATGACAGATTTATTTGATTTCATTTTCTCATCATACCGCTTAAATGTAGCCCTTCGCTGACTGAAATCAAGAGGTGTTTTGTCATCTTTAAGTTTTGGGTATTAGACTTCATTCAGAGCAATTTCACAAATCTATTAGTGTATGATTCTGCAAAACACAAAAAGTAGAGTGTAGAGATTGTTCAGATACTTCCATTAGTACGCTTCTACATAGTATACGACTTCCTGTCATAGTGCCCTAATTTCAGTAGGGCTTTTGTGCACATAAAATTGCATAGAAATATAAAACAGATATACAACTTATGTTTGTGTATTTCAGTACTCAGCACAACTGCTTCAGCTGCAGCTGCTTTCTTGGCCGCCATTTTCACAATGCCACTACGTACCCAAAATGGCAAGCACTGAGGGCGAGAAGTGTGGAGTGTTCCACCCTCAAACTTTTTCAGCTAAACTAAATCCATAATGACTTCAGAGCGAGAACAAATATATTCACATGCTTGATAAAATCTTTGACTAGACCCCAACGAGATGTTGTCATATTTAGCGGGGGTTTGGCAAATCTGTGAAGCGAGAGAATAAGTTCAATAAAAATCATTTAAATAGGTGACTCAGTTTGTTTATAGGTGTTTATAGCTACAAACAAAACGTCCTACCACTCTAAAAGAAATGTATTCATACTCTTTAAGTACTGGTGTCTCTGCCAGGGGCAGAACTGGAGCAACTGCAGGACTTACTCACAAAAGCAGTAGAAACTCACCATTCGATCAGAGTTGTTTTATTACCTTATTGGAGTCTTATTTGCTTATGGCATACGACTTAATGTAAGGCATGTCGGCACTTGATTCAGCTGAGACAGTCTGTGTTTGGCATGCCACTGCTGTTGGCACTAGCTTTTGTTGCTGTAAGAATATACCCATCAAGGCACCCTGGTGGCGCAACTGGTAGAGCATGATCCGTGACCCCCCCTACCTGTTTCCTGCCTGCAGTCCGAATTTTTAGTCAACTACTGAAAATGTTTGTCACATTATGAAACATAAAATATGACAAAGGAGACCCTGAACTGTCGAGGTTTATTGTGAAGTGTTGACTACTATCTACTGCATTACAGATCCAGGCTGTTGTCGTGGTGAATGCCAACTCTGGAGACCATTTGATAAGAAAAAGAAGTAAATGGGTTATCCCTCCAAAGGAACTGACTGAAAATGAAGATTACACACATCTGGAATCTATATCCAGGGTGAGTCACTGCATCTTTAATTGATGTTGATTTTACCTACTAAATCTGAAGCAAAACAGCTGGTGTAAGCGAGCCATCTGGTAGGATTTATGCTACAGAAGCTCAAAATCAATACTACAATGTTTTTCTTTTCTTTCTGTTTTCAGTTGTATTTATGTACTTAGTAGCATTTAATGTAAAATGATTGCAAATAAATGGGTAATATTTTACTTTAATTGAATATGATGGTTTTCTCACCTTATAGATTCACAAGATGACAAATTATTCTCTGCACTCCACCTACATTGTGCACAATTAAAGTAACATGTCTACAAAGAGCTGCAGCACAAACATCAGTTTCAGTGTGTCTCAGTGGTGTGTTTTAACATTTCATCAAATGTGCTGATGCACTTGTGTTGTATGTCTTCTCTTTATATGTCACATGTCTTCTGCTTTGTGTTTCAGATTCGATCGGATTTTGAAAGTGTCCACGATATTGAATACTCTCTAGAAGGCATTGGTGCAAACCTAAATCCCTTCCATGTGTTTGTAGTTGACTCTCGAACTGGACTAATTCGTGTGACCAAAAAACTTGACAGGGAGGAAATTGCTATGTACAACGTAAGTGACACATGACAGATTGATGTCACTTCTCTCTGGCTAAGATTCAGTAACTGCTGCTCCACATATTTAATACTGAGATATTTATCAGACATTTGCTGCACTGTCACGGGCTATTTATGTTTGTAAATGCGCCTGCTAAAGAAGGATGATGAAAAGAACAACATTTGAGTTTTCTGTTTCAGCTGTCAGGTATTGCCAAGCGCAAAGATGGCATGGAGGTGGAGAAAAAAATTGATTTACAAATCAAGGTTGTGGATCAGAACGACAACGATCCAGTGTTTTCCTCCATAGAGGTTGGCGAGGTAAAAGAGCTCAGTACCATAGGTTAGTATTTCTGCTTTTGTGTACAACTCTTTTAAATTTCTTACCTGTGTTGTGATGGTACTGTACATCGCTTCATCATAAACAAGATAAATTATTGTGGTTTTGTATATGTGAGATCATGTATTTTGTTACCACTTTCTACTCACAGTCAGCCTGTGTTTCTCCAGGGAGGATCTTGTTTTTTTCATGAAAATGCCATGACAGTAAAACTTAAGGCATGGACAAAACAATGCTTATGAAATGAAAATGTTCATATTATCTTCTGATTCCCTTGTCTTAGCTTGACATGACAAATTTTGCACTTCATGAAAATGAACATGTCTCCCCAAAGCAAGAATGATCCATTTACTGTGGTTGCTGCAAAGCTGCACATCAGTCAGGATGAAATTTAAATGCATTCTGTTCAGGATGACCTGCATTAACTATTATGTCTTATAATTATCATTTTAATGCTATTATCTATAGGCACTACAATAATGAAAATAACTGCAACTGATGCTGATGAACCAGGGAATGAGAACTCTCAGATTGCCTATTCCATCATTGATCAGAATCCAGCTCCTGACATGTTCAAGATTTACCCAGATGGAACTATCACTGTCAAAAGTAGTGCCCTGGACAGAGAGGTATGCCAGTGTGTATTTTTCTGATCAATTTATTTGGGGCCAGTACATTCTAAAGACATTTTTGATGAAAAATTATACTGCTGTCCTACGTGTCTAAACAGCCCCAAACTTCACATGCATGATAAAAGTTCTGCAGTGTGCCACATAGTGGCAGCAGAATGTGTCATGTTTTATACTTGTTGTCTTACACGTGTCTTTTACACCTGGTGTGCACCTTCTAGCAGGTTTCCCAGATCAGCCTAAAATCTGTCCAGAAACTCTTAAGACCATGACAATGTTATGTTACGAAACAAAGTAAATAGGAATCCGTAATTAGAAACAAACAACAAATGACAAATACTACCGGTCGAGAGTTTTATATGTGTGCTACTTTATAATAATTTGTAACATTTTTTCCCCCCAAAAAATATGCTTTAGCTTCACATTGTATTTAAACTTAGGTTCAAATCAATTCTTGATTGAACCTTAAATAAATAAATACACAGCATGGGTGTTGACCCCAATAGATTTAAAAACATTTAGTGGGGTAGAGTATTTATAATAATCATTAAGCACATTTAAATTCACACTCAGAATGATGCTGGCTGTGTATAATTGAAGAGAATACTAGAATTCAGTAACTTCTTCAACAGTTATCTATTGTATGATTTCAGGCACTAAAAACATGCAAGCCTCACAGAGTGTACTAAACAATGCTATACATTGTGTTGCTTAATAGTTTGCTATTCTTTTATTTTTGACTTTATGTTTTGTCCTTTCAGAGAGAAGATGAGTACACTCTGACGGTGAAAGCACAGGACTTAAATGGCAAACCAGGTGGAAACACTGGAACTGGCACTGTTGTCATTAAAATCCTGGATGAGAATGATAACCTCCCCAAACTGGAAAAAGATCATGTAGTTTTCTTTCTCATACTGCTGAGTGCTTTCAGATTTGCATGGTTTCATGAAATCAAATTTCTAAGAAAATTTCTAATGCTAATCAGCATTCATCAGCATAAACAGTGCTGAAACAAACCCTATTACTTTCATCTCATAATGTGTTTTTCTTACAGTATGAGGTCAACATTACCGAGAACACATACAATGTGGAGGTGATGAGATTCCAAGCACAAGACCTGGACCTAAAGGGCACTGACAACTGGATAGCTGTATTTCAATTTGTCAAAGGCAACGAGGCGGGGTACTTCAGCTTTAAAGTAGACGAAAAAACCAATGAGGGCATTCTAATGCTCAACAAGGTACTGTTAAGTAATGAGCTATTTAAATTTTAATATGCAAAAAGAAAGAAATATGTGTGATGGTCTTTGACAACAAGATGTAAGATTTTCCATCAGGGGCGTACATTGATGGGTCTAACAATCCAACAGAGGTACAGAAGGCGACCCAACCAGTGCCCTCCATGAAACACACGAGAAAACAGAGCCCATAGAACTCAAAAGGCATGCAAATTGTCCGGGTTAATGACATGACAAAAAAAAAAACATATTGTAAAGAATCCTAGGGCATGATGCAAAAAAAACCCAATAGCTGCTCAAAAGAATAATTATACTACTGAAGAGAAACCAGTTGAAGAAATTATCACAGCAGACAGAACAGAATCATTTTCTCTCCTGTTTTCTATAACACTCCAAAAAGCATAGGTGGTGGTGCACGAAAAGACCAAGCACAAAACTACACATCACAAAACATGTACTGTAAGACAAGGCCAGAGCTAAAGGTAAGAGTCAAAGTGCTCCTTCCCTTTGCAGTGTTAATATCTAACTCACTCAGCGAGGTGTTGCAAGGTTACAGCTTCAAACATGACAGGAAAGCTTCTGCCATAAAACATGAGATACAAATGGTTACAGATTCTTTGAAATGAAATAAAACCATAGGGCATTTCTCACTATATCTTGCCAAGTTAACTGGTTTATGTTCCACTTCCAGACCCTGAATGTGGGTGATGCAGGTGGTCTCTTTGAAGCTCTGGACCTCTGGCCCTTTATGTTTTGCACCACAAATATGAAGTAACACAGACAAACATTTGCAGATGTTTTGTGGAAATTAATATAGAACTAAATTATATGGGGAAACTGGAAATGTTTAGATACTTTCATGGGCCTCCTGAATACATAAATGGCCTGAGATTGCAAGTCACAGGGTCAGCTGTGAAGAACAGATGAAAATGGCTCATCCATGTTGCATGCACTTAACATCATTTACAAATACACACAAATGGCAAAACTGTCAATACTTTTTCTTTATGTGTAATTTTACAGGCTCTGGATTATGAGGATGTGAAGAACCTTGACCTAGGAGTAGTTCTGAGAAATAAGGCTGCTTATTTAGCAGCAGGATATATGACTGCTTATTCAGCAGCAGGAAATATGGCAATGTCTGAGGCTGAACTCAAAATCTATGGAATCAAAGTCAATGTGATAAATCAACCTGAGGGGCCATTTTTTGACCCCAAAGTTAAATCTATTCACGTCTCAGAGGGAGACAAAACCATCAAAATTAAAGAAGTTATTGCCAAGTATCCTGCAATGGATGGAGACACTATGCAAGAACCTAAAAATGTCAGGTGAGTGAATAACTATACACATGAAAGCCACTGCAGTTAAAACTACGGTGTCAGCTTAATTTTTTATGTTCAAATGGCAACAACTGACACGGCTTATTTCTACTGCAGGTATATTAAGGGCTCGGACCCTGGCAACTGGCTAACCATTGATCCAAACACAGCTGAGATCAAACTGAACAAGATGCCTGACAGAGAATCTAGTTTACTGGTTAATGGGACATATTTTGCTAAAGTACTGTGCATTTCAAAAGGTACACTCTCTCTTTATATATCTGCATACAGATCTTTTACATGTCAGACTAGAACTCTTATTGAAGTAGGTGTGGAAAGGTACGATACAAGCTTAAAAGTCTACACTCTACTAGTGACTTTTACAAGAGTCCTACAGGCTTGTACACCTGTTGTGCAGCAGGGGGAGTAAAGCCTTAAAGCTGTCTCTGAAATGATGTGTTCTGTTTTTTCTGATACAGACATGCCCGATACAACAGCCACCGGCACCGTAGCCATCCAGGTTAAAGATTCTAATGACCACTGCCCCACCCTGACCAGTGACTTCCAGACTATGTGTACCACAAGTGACTCTGTAATTGTGAATGCTAAAGATGAGGATATTTACCCTAATGGACCTCCTTTCCACTATGCCATCATCCCAGAGGGCACTATGGGCAAATGGCTGCTGGAGCGTCTAAATGGTGAGAATACTGCCAATTACTTCAAAGTTTGTAGATGGATGGTAGATAGATATAGATAAAGAGAGTTTGACTTTAAAACTAGAACTAAGAGTGTTTCGACTAGCGTGGATTTTGAATCAGTTGACTACTAGAATGTCTGCAACGTTGTTTTTAACTTGAAAAACTACATTTTTGTTTCTCAAAGACACTGCAGTTATCCTGAGAGCCAAGGAGGCCATGTGGCCTGAACTCTATGATGTGAACCTTTTGGTAAAGGATGGGCAGGGATATCATTGTGAAGAATCACAGAAATTGAAGGTCCAAGTTTGTACCTGTGAAGATGGAGTGACGTGTGGAAAAAAGGGTACCAATCAACCCAGCAAAGGAGCAGACTTTGGACCTGCAGGCATTGGACTGCTATTCCTGGGCCTACTGCTCTTACTATGTATGTATAATGTGATGCTCATTCTGATAAAGGGTTGTGTGATCAAACACTTAATGCAACATTATTCTATTCATTCAAAAATCGTTTTGATCGTACACTGACTTGTAATAGGGAGAACATATTATCTTCCCTAATACGGAGAACTCTTTTATTCCCATCCCAACCCCCACACACTATATAACTTGAGTTGAGTGGGTACAGTCAGCAATGTTTTCCCTCAGATGTCCATCTACTGCTCTGTCTCTGTACTCTGATTTATAGTTTCCTGATGGACAGAGAGCCTTCCTTGTTGCTAAAGTAACTGCCGCTAACTGCAGCCACCAATGCTGACCCGATGATCGCTCTATTCAAAGTAACCAGACTCCTTTGACAAAAAACACTTAAAACACACAGCCTCGATCAGTCAGTTCTTTTGTGTGTTGTTGTGTGGAGTCTGGTGGGTGTGAACAGAGCCATATAACGGTTTTCTGGTTAAACAAAATGGACCTCACTTTTTAACCAATTGCTGTCCCCATAAGTCCCTTAGACAAAAACAAACATGGGAAATAGGGTTGAAAATATCTTATTTTATTATAAAGAACAAACTATGTGGCTACCTATTACATGAGAAGATGTAAGCATATTGTAATGTGCCAAATAAATTGAAACCTTCAATACAATGGTAATAAACAAAAATTGAAGTATCAGTACTTTTGACCACATTAATCCTTACATAGGAGCTATTAATTTAAAACTTTGTTGTTGTTGTCTTTACAGTCTTTCTTCTGTTGCTCTTCTTCTGCAAATGTGGGGCATTAGACGGAGGGCAAGTCTTTACTAAACTTCCTTTTGACCCCAAACCACACCTCATTAACTACCACACTGAAGGCCAAGGAGAGAACACGGTAAGACCAACATATTTACTTTTTTAACACATGAATTTCACTGTGGATGATGGGAAGGTCTCAATACATTGGTCACTTGCAATTAAGATGATTTTGTTTTTCTTTTCATTATTAAGAAAAGTGCTACAGATTTCATATATGGTTTGCTTAAAACCGGCATGCAAGTGATTTGGCCTCTGGGCAGCACAATAACTGTTGTCTCTGTTTTAACATTTTGATCATTTGCTCATGATAGGATGTGCCGCTTGTGATACGGCCAATACAAGTGGATGGACAATATATCAAAGACGGTCTGGGCATAGCTGACACAACTTCATTTAATCAAATTACTGGTACAATAAAAAAGACTAATCATCAAGATCTTACATCTCTTAACACCGATTGGATGAATGGGACCAGCTATCGAGATGTTTCTATTAGCGGCTTCAGAGGTTCAGCATTTGGGTTTAACCAGGACTACAGCAATGAATTCTCCTCTATATTTAGAAGCAACAAATCAGGTTTTGGTGGAGGACTTTATGATGGCATGTCTCTATCAGACCACTTTCTAAGAGAGTACTACACTCAGGTGAGGACCCATAGTAGGCTTTTGTTGTTTTGACATAGTTATTTTAATGTTTTTTTATTATTTAAAATGTGAGAAAAAATTGATAAAATATGTATAGCTAGAAAATCCCAATGGCAGATTTCTTTGCAATATCAGTTAAACAAAATCACTGCTATGTACTTGTGCTGTCAATTGTCATCACCTTGTTGATCATTTCCTTTCCTCTGTTTCAACAGAAGGTGGCCAGTGAAAATGAGAACCTTGGAATGAAGGATGGTCTTTTGGTTTATGACTTTGAGGGCCAGGGCTCCTCCGCTGGCTCAGTGGGCTGCTGCAGCCTCTTGGACTCTACCAACGACCTGCAGTTCCTTGATGACCTTGGACCAAAGTTTAAGACCCTGGCTGAGGTGTGCAGAGGCAAGAAGATCTCAACTGAAGTCCAACAAGTGTTAAGTCCTCTGCCCAGTACCTCCATCAACACTCAGAGCTCAGTAACAAGTGTGGTGACTACCCAACAGCTGCACCCTCCACCCCAGCCTCAGCCGACTGTCCCCAAAACAGAACACACTGTGATCAGGGAGACATCTGAGCGTTCTCAGATGGCGAAGGATAGCACGGTCACAGTGATGGAAGGAATGACCACATTAAACAAAGACATGACAAATCAAGGCCAAATGCTCCTGCTACAGCAGCAGCCCGTCTACTACACCACCAGCCCAGTGCTTCAGCCAATGCAGTATGTAGTCCAGCCACAGGCTCATAACACCATGGTGCTGGCTGAGGCACCAGTCACCAACCTGCAGGGCATGGTACTGGTTAACGGCACCCAGACCGGACCTGCCCAAGGTATGTTTGAAGGGTCAAGTGCCAACCTGATTCACACTGGCAACCTCACTGGCTCGCAGACCATGGTTGTTGTGGAGGGAGGGGTCCCTGCAGGGTCAGTGAAAGTGATGAAGGGGAACCAGACCAGCATTGTGCGAGGGTGCACAATAAGTAACGAGGGACAGCTGACCCGGGATGCAGGAGGTCTGTCCCCGAGGAGTGATATCTCTAGATCTCAAAGAGTCCTCTATAGTAATAGCCGCACATCCACTGGATTTTAGAACTGCGTGGTGGGTTCCTCTACCACCACAGTGAAAACAACACCCACCGCAAGGTGATGCAAGCGACAGGAGAACCTTTTCAGTGCTATAAAACTGTTCCTCTGGCCTGGTCAAGGTGGTGATGGGATGTTTGTGGAATACTTCCTTTAAGCTTGACAAAGTTTGTCAATGACTTTACCCTTGCCCTTGTCTACTGATATGAAGTTGACTTGGGTAGAATGCACTCCAGACATTCCTGGCAACTTTTTATACTTTACTTCTCATTCTTCACCTCTCTCTGCAGTGACAGAGAATGTCACGCAGAATCATGTTCAATTTACTTTTAGCACACCCTCATGTTATATTTAATGTAGGGTTACAGTTAGATGCTTTCTTTTGTCGTTTTGCACAAATAAAAGTAACACAAAAAAAGTCATATTGGAACAAGTTGTTCTTCCATATTTTTAAACAGGAGCCTGAGTAAGGGAGAGTCTTGCTAGTTATATTCAGGATTGCACTTGAACCGCTTGCTGCAGTTATTAGATGAATATAGAGAAAAATAAATAAATAAAAATACTGTGTGATCACGTCCCTCCTGTGTGGTCTGTTCCCCGTTCTAGCATCCATCGGAAATTTCAACCTAGTGCTCATAGAACATTTTTGAATGAATCTAATCATACAGCATGATACATACATCTTGTTTAATTCTGTCACAAATTGTTAACAGATTTAATGGTCTCCTGTTAAAAGGTAAATGAGGTATTTTTCAACCTGGACCCTTTGTGACAATAGTATTGAGTGCAAAACTCATTTTTTATATGTGACATTATAGAAAGGACCCTACAGAGATGGACCATGTGAAAGACTAAGATCCTTAAGGCCACGTTCAGACAGGGACAGGCAAACCGTCAACCGGTGGTGGGGAAGTGCGGTGGTGGGGGGGTGAGGAGGGCTGGTAGTGGGTTGCTGTGGGTGTGTCTATACCTGCTGAATGTAACCACTGTGAAACAGTGAATCAGGAAATAACTTTTTATTTAGCTGATTAACAACTAAACACACTCTCTGTTGTGGTAACTCTATGTTTCTCAACCAAAGCGGGTTAAGGTAACTGACAGGATAACTGACGGAGGGCCCTGATCAACTCTAAACTTTATTTTGTTCTTCATTGGCCCATTCTACACAACAAGATTAGCCCAGTGTGTTTAATTAAATTCATCCAAATATGAATTATGATTAGTTAATTAATTATTAATTATAATTATTATGACCAGAGGAATTTGTTTTTCTTTTTCTTTTTCTCTGTTTTGGTGAAATGTGAATGATCTCATGGGAAACTATATCCATCAAATTAAAAGCCACATAACCACATAGCATTAGCATGATGCTCAGGGTGTGTTTCTACTTTCAGCCTCAGGGTAGATTAGTTGCTCAGGAAACATCACTAGACATGTTTGAGCTGCTTTATCTGTCTGTTCCTCTTTTTGTCTTGATCGCGTCAGCACTTCACGTTGGCAGTGCATGGAACCTGTTGAACCTGTTTTCATTCTGAGTGCACTGAATAGAAGAACTCCACCCTCACAGTCATCAGGGCTGAAGGAGTGTTCTTCATGTTCAGCTGACTCATTGTCTCAGTGATTATTTTTTTTCTCACAGCAACGCAGTGAAGTCCATCTTAAAAACTGTTTCAGAAAAATCCACTGGTGTAACATATTTACCACTATCTGAGAGCTTTGTATCAGTACAATGATCTCATTGCATCAAAAGAATTGCTGCCTGTAAATCAATTGTTTCTTTATTTACAACATAAATACAGGACATTTTAATCAGTATTAAACATTTAATAATGTATCCATTATAACTGGTAAATGTTCAGTGATCCGGAGGTATGAACAGGTTTGGAGGACGAGCATGTTACAAAGCCAAGAGAGCCTGATGAATTCATTCACCTTGATGTTCCTGTTTCACAGCTCAGTAATCTGGTTAGATACTGTGGCTTCTCATCAGCTCTATATTCATGCTGACAGAACTGTTAAAGAACTTCCCTTGCCAAATCCCAAATTGGTCTATTTGTATTACTGTTATTAATAATAACTCTAAAAGAGACTTTACAATTGTCCCCTAAACATCATCAATCTTTTTTTTTTGTCTTTGAATGACTTTGTGCCTCATTTTTGTTCAAGCACAGTCCATAAAACATGTAACAAATATTCCCTTATTTGGCCTACAAGTAGTGTTTACTTCTTTATTCCATATTGTGTCACCCCCATCCTTCATTTGAAAGAAAAGAAGAGCTTTCTTTGTTTGTTTTTAACATACAGCGGTGCAGTCCATGAGACCGAAATCAACAAACCAATAAACATCCTGTAGATCTTGAGCAAACGTTGCACTTTAAGCTCATATTAAGGACAAGAAAGAGAAGTCTGAAGTCCACATATTTCTACACTGTATGTATGTAGAATAATCAACAACAAAGTAAATGGTGTGTAAGGACCAAAACAGATGCACAAATGTTTCAGAACTGTATTCACAAAAGGAGCAGCTGGTCACAAAAAGTGTTTTTTTCTTTGTGAGAAAGGCTGTACACAACTCGTACAGCAGGTCTGACTTGCTGAGAATTCTATTCATCAATGGTCAGTTCAGTCATTGTAGAGAAAGTGCACATGATACAAGCTGTCTTATACTGAAAGGTTTATTACAGCTTGGCCAAGGAGAACGGAGGACTTATTTCTATTCTTGTCATGACATGATGCTGCCTCAATTCTGAAGAAGCTGTTTTCTCTGGCTTGTCTATATGCCCTCAGAATAGTGCCATCATAAATGGTCATGACCACATGACCCACCCACTGAACATTCTAAAAGTGAGGAAATTTGTTTGCAGGCCACAGTAAAGAACAAATCTGTTCATAGGTTGATACTGTATAAAACATGCATGTAGTCTCCGTTACCTCACCCATAGGTTTCTGAAGAGCTCTCATGACGCTCACAGTGTGGTAACTCTGCTCATTGCCTTCTTTACAGTCCTGTCTCTACTGCCTCCAGATAATCTTAAAAAAGGACAGAGACATGGAGCATGGATGGAGCTGAGGCGGGTTGAATGTCTGAAGTCTTTTTGCTCAGACAAACCACCTGTAAAGGCACCCACCTGTCAATCAAAGCGGTTACGCTCTGAAGTCCATATTACTTTAACTTTACTAATAATCTTTTCCATGTCTGCATGAGTTCTCTCCAGGTAAAGGCATGCACTTAACAGGTTACTTGATGACTCTAAATTGCCTGTGGGTGTGTATGTGAGTGTGAATGGTTGTTTGTCTCTATGTGCCCTGTGATAAACTAGCGACTTCAGGGTATACCCCGCCTCGCCCCCACTGTGACCATGGTTAGGTTGAACAGGTGAGTTCCATGAAAATTCACCTTCAATACAGTTGTCATGAACAGGGAAATAAGCTATACTTCACAGTCACAGAGGTTGTGGCTTGGTTCTTATGAGTTGTTCTGATCTTGTTACATCAATTTTGGTCCTAATAATTCTTTAGTATTTATAAATTTAATTGTTGATCTAATTGATCTGAACATTTATCTAATTATTTAGTGTGTGTGAAATGTGCGAACTGCATGAAAACGCAGTGTGTTAAACACTTGTCTTTGGATGAATGCACTATATTTTGAGTTCCATTAAAAGTTATATTTTGAGTTCCCTGTTAACTGGGCATAGGAAGTATGGGCTGAAATATGTGCCACCAGAAACTGAATTTGAATCATTTATATTTGGCACACGCACACACGTAGGTGCTGATTGGCCGAAGAGGCATCTTGTGTATCTGCGCTCGATTACTCTGCCTCAAGTACCCAGATGTTTGTCACAGAAAATTGAAATTGAATTGTGAGAACTGAATTTGAATTTTGAGAACTGAATGTTCAGTTCTAAACTAATACATTCAATTTCAAATTACAATTCAGATTCAGTTTTTCAATGCAATGATTCAAATGGAACAATACAAATTAAAATTATGTGATTTAAATTCAGTTTCTGGTGGCACATATGTCAGCTTATAGGAAAGTCGCATTGGAGTTCAAGTTTCATTAAAAGTTTGACTGAAATACAAGTTAACCTTATTAAATATTCTAAAGAACATAAACATGTCTGAGCCAGTGGTTTCTTGTGTTTTTATCTGCACCACCCAGGCGCCAAGTTTTATCCAGTCAAATTCCTTGGATGGTGCATGTGCCAATATGCTCAAGGCACCAACAGACACACACCGGCACATCACAGCATTTTATTTTTACTGCAGCACATGCGTCACAGACACACCTGTTGACACCACACCCTGCCTGTCTGTTTTCTTTCAGCTACTACAATTAGAGAGTACCATAGAATTCCCTAGTAACATGTTTGTTTCACTTGTTCCATGCCAGTAGAAGAGACGAGAAAGCGAGGGCATGACATGGAGCAACTCAGCCTTGGTACTTGGTATCAAAACCTTCTTTTAGAAGGTCGTCAATTAATCACACTGTTGGTAATTTTTAGTGTCTATATAAAATGCCCTCCTAACATGTTGTTAAAGTTGTCACACAGTACAGTTTGGGTAAATTTAGGCAACAAGGGTTATGGTTACGAAAAGATTATGCTTATTGGGGTAACCGTAGCAACAACTGTTTCAATTGACATGATACAGGTTACATAAATAACATTAACCTAAACAACCTAAAGCTTCAAACTAGTCAATGTTGACTTGTGGTTGACTCATCCATCAACCTCAACCAGCACCCTTAGCAGAGATGCATCACCAGAAACAATCCACCAGTATTGTTTTTCTAAAATGTTACCGCCTGTCAGTGTCACACTTGGCCAAAACACCCAATACATTCAAAGGTGGGCTTTACTGCTTTACCACATTGTTCCTGTTTTGATGCTGGTAAAAGAGATGCCAAAGGTAATCATATCTAAGAAACGGCGATACAGCAAATACAGATGAGAGTTGGTATTACTAGATGTAACTCACATAGCAACCATTAACCCAAACCTCAACCTTTATGGACTCTTTTCCCTTCTCCAGCAGCACAGGATTAGCTAATCATATTTGTTGTGCACTAAGCTGTTTTGCCCAACACACATGCATTAACATTTTGCCTGTAGAGATGTGTTCCTGTCTGATTATTTTACTTGACCTGATGGGGATGTCTTCCTTATGTAAGCCCAGAGTGTCTCAGATGCTAAAGGGTGTAACAAAATGTTGTAATGTGACACCCTGGGAATGAAAACAGACTGGTACTACATGCACTCTACTAAGAAAGCTACAAAAGCACCTGGGCACTGTATAATGTCACCTAACAGCTTCAATCCAAATAAAATGACAATCCATTTGAATCTGACCTAAAACAAGACATGTGATCATAGACCAACATACACAACATCCCATGTCTGAAATTTGCAGTCTGTAGTAAATTACAGATCTCATGTTGGCTATACCATCAATCCATTCACTATCGCTAATCATGAAGCAAATTCAAATTCAGAAGAGTAGCACTGTTCAGATGTCAGACCCAGGACCAGATTGCACCCCGTTCAAATCTACACAAGAGACATACACATTGTACAACTTAGAAAACAAATCAAGCAAACACCGATGCTCAAAAACAGGTACATCATAGTGTATCATGGCACAATTTTGTATATTTCTAAAAATATGGTAAATGGACTGTACTTATATAACGCCTTTTTAGTCTTCTGACCAATCAAAGTGCTTTCACACTACATGTCTCATTCATCCATTCACACACATTCATACACTCCTCATGGCAGTGGCTGCCATTCAAGGTGGCAACTGCTCATCAGTTTTTCTAGCTAACCATTCATACGTATTCGCACACCAATGGCGCAGCTTTCAGGGGCAATTTGGGGTTCAGTATCTTACCCAAAGACACTTGCAGACTGGAAGAGTCGGGGATCAAACAGCCAATTAGTGGGGCCACAGCCACAGAGTCGACCCATGGCATAGGCAGTATAGGCAAATGCTATGGCTGCCGTCCATGCATTAGCTCACGTTAATCTAACTGAAAAGCAAAACATAAAAAATAAAAACTTTCCTTATTCCCACCCCTGCCAATCTTGGGCCATCTACAGTTATCTCGACTCCAACAACATCAAGCGATCCTCCTGTCGCCTCCGCTACTTGTTTACATTTTTTATTTTGTAGGTAGTTAAATCTTATACTCTGTGTAGGCTATCTATACTATTTTTATTTATTTGTATTTTTGTACATTACCTATTTATGTTTTTATTTTATTACTTTTTTTGTACGTCTAATTAATTATCTTCTTGTGTACTGTTTTGATTGGGCAACTTGTTTTACCTTACATTACACTGCCTTACACTACCTTACTTAACGCTACCTTACCTTAGTTTATCTTATCTTATCTTTTCCTATCTTACCTTGTTTGTCTTTTCTTGTCTTGTTTTGTCTTGCTTGTCTTATCTAAGAGTAAACTAAATATCTTGGTTTTGAATTGTGGTTGAACTGTTGAACGATTTAATAACTGATTGACTTGATTGCTCCTGTTCTACAATGGATGGTGTACTTCAGCCATTGTCCACTGTCTGATCCATGTTGCTACAGTTCAAAACAAAATCAGCTATGCCTTGTACCTGACAAAGTACTGGATGGATCGCTTTGGTAGAAATGTTGCCTCTGGTCCTGTAAGACAGAGACAGCAACAGAACAGAAAATACAACTTCACACAAATGCATGTTGCCTCTATGACATAATGCTTCTGCAACACTGCACACACATGACACACTACAAAAACAATATCCTGACTAACAGGATCAGGATGCCTGCACTGACTCTTGTTGTCTGCATATCAGCAGAAGCCGATTAGAAAAGGACTGACCCAAAGACAATATTGTTCATGAGGACTGAATTCGGAGTTACTCATCATAGTCTTCTCTGGGTGTGACACCATCAGCACATTGTATGGGACTGGCACAATGTTGTCAGCCACAATTATCTCAGCCACAGAGTGGCTGTGAAGGCTTGCGGAGACATGAATATTGGAAGGTGTAAAATGTTCAAGACTAAGACAGAGAGTCACACTGTTAAGTTCAAATCCAGAATCCAGTATTAAATACATAAATGTCCAAATTATCAGTTTTACAATAAAGGCAAATGAGCAGGCGGTGGAAAGAGTGCTGGAAACTTTGCTGGAAATGAAACAGCTGGCAGTGAAACAACATTTTTAGCAGAGCAAAGCAGGACTGTGGCCTTGACATGTTATATGAGCGAACTGAGCTACGAGAAGGGCACGTACACCTCGGTCCATGGCTGAGGTCCTTTGGTGTAACATTTTCAAGCCAAATGTTAGAGAACCTTTTTCAGCTGTTGGTGTGTGACTGGAAAATGAGCAGAGAATGACATGTTGTTCAAGTATGTAAAAGAGATCTTAAGAAGCAGAAAAGCAACAGATCCTGTAAACTGCTAGTGTTCGTTGCTGTTCTTCCTTGTACCAGCCAAACACCAAAGTCCGTGGTTGTGAAGTGAAGTCATTGCAGAAGTGCCAAAAACTTCGTTAAATGGCACTATGATCAGTCTCCATAAGCCCCTGGATTAAAATGTCTGAACTTCACAGCAGAAATAAACATGTTTACAGTCTGGTACAAAAACAGTTGCTCTATAGCTAATTGCCCCGTTCATGACAACTGTACTGAGTGTGAATTTGCACAGGGTTCACCTGTTCAAATTGTATTAATATTTATATTAGCTAGCTTGCTGTTCGCTCTGTCCCTGGTGGAAATCTGGATTTATCAGACACAGGTGTAACCCACTGATGATGGTTACATTTCAGTGAGGTGTGCCAGCCATTTAGCACATGATGGTTACATTTCAGTGAGGTGTGCCAGCCATTTAGCACCATGACACACATGACACACCACTTACTGGAACACCTAAACATGATGTTTATACCGAGATCACGTGATGTTATTTACTGAGAAAACAAAATGTACTAAATGGAACAGAGAACTTGTTTGCTCGTTTCTTTGGTTATATAACTTTGTATCTGATTTTACTTTTACTTTTACTGTAAAAACTTTTGGGAGTATATGGTACACAGACACACACCAAGTTTCTATCCTGAGGCTAAGGGTGTGTGTATCGGTGTGTGTGTTGTGGAGCACTCCTCCCTCCTTCATAAAACTCCTCCTCACCTCCATCCACTCACAGTCTATCTGGGACTTTTGTCTGCACCATCTGGACTCTCTGGGTTGTGAATTGCTTGACTTTCGTACAAAGACCGGGACTGTTCTTCAGTCATGGTTCGGGTTTCACTACCCGTGTGTGTGTCTCTTCTGTGTGCGGTGAGTACAAGAGTTTACCGTCTCTTTTTTTTAATCTGCTGTGTGTTACAGACTGAACTGCTCATTGTCAATGCTGTTGAGGGTCTGAACTAAAACAAGGATATGTCATTTCTGGTTTTTCATTTGTCAATGGCTGTAATGGACACTGTAAAGCGAACTTGATTCTGGCAGAAAAAGGGCAGACTGCTTGTTATCTGAGCTACCTGTAGGCAAATAAGGTGTTTCTGTGCAGGCCCAGAAGTTCTTAATACTTACCCAAGTCTTATCTAGATCAGATACTCTCATGATGAATCCTTGAGTTTAGATGTGTTTGCACACTCCCTCACTTCATAGGCTAATTATCTTGTTTATGTTGAGCCAAACAAAATAGTTGGTTGCCACGGCAACGTGGCATGGGCTCTGCTGTCGGACAGAGGAATGGCATCTTTTCTCATTCAACAACTTGATAATGTCTCATTTGACCTGCACTACATAAAGTAATGTGTTGAATCTGAAAAGGCTCACAATCCTGCAGTGTCTTATTTTTAAAAAATGAGGCTAGTTTAGTGTTCATGATAATTTTACATAATGTGAGTGTGTAATTGTACACTAACATGAATTATACATCTTCCACATACTTTTTTCTCTTTGCTTTGTACCTTGTGAGGGAGGTTCTCAACATGTTTTCAGCCAAGGACTATTCACAAGATAGACCAGGGCCCTCATCATGCCTTTCCATTTGGAATAATTTGGCTGTTTATTCCACTGCTATAGTCTTAATTGTGCAAAAGAACAACGCAGAAGAAATGTATTAGAGATGAATTATAAATCTCAACACAAAATACCTATGATTGACAGAGTTCATTAGATTAGCATCTGATTAGTCTGAAAATAAGAAATATTATTCATTGATAAATTAATGGATCTGAAATCTCTTCCTGGCCACAGAGCCCCATTTAAAAATGACCTATGCCCTATGAAACCATGCTCTTGTCATATTAATGATTATGTGGTCAGTGTGCATGCAGATTATGAAACTGTATTTAAAACATCTTACATCCTTATGGTCTTTTGACATCTGAAAAACCAAAGCAGCAAATAATCTTATTGCATTAAGTCACTGAAATTAAAAACAAAAAGTCATGTTGCCAGTATAAAGATTAAATAATTGACTCTGTAAATTCATTTAAATATCAAAGTATATTTGTCCTGAAACCAGCTCGAAGCACAGCAGCACATTTTCTCAGAATTATAGTGAAAACAAATAGATCCTGTGTGTTGATTCAGTACATGGTGAGTACTTCTCTTTCACAGAAAATATGTGAGACCACTCCCTTCCCATTTTCTCATCATACTTTGTTTTATCCTGACAAGCCCATACATTACTGAATAGAGGAGGCTTAGTTAAAAGGAGTAGTTGTAGGGTGTGTCGGTCTGTCCTCTGAACAGCTTCACAGTACCATGACAGGTGGCAGCTTTAACACTTAGGCCCTCACAGTATCTTAAATTATCCTGTGTTTCTATCATACAGACAAAATTATGTTATTCAGTTATTTCAATTTATTTTATATTATTTATTTATGTATTCTCTATTTTTATAATGGTTCTTTATTCCAGTGGAATAAAAAAAACATTTCTGTCAGACTCCTAACAAGTTAAATGAGTGTCTGCGAAAATAGAATTCAATTTGAGTACTAAAACATAGCATAGCATAGCTCACTCTACTCTCCAACAGCAACAGACACAAGAAAAGGCAACCAGACTACAGGTCAGTCCCACCCTCTCTCTCAAATTTCAGCTTGGCTGAACTTTGCAGCTGTAGCAGGAAGTGAATGCATCTCTACATCGTCTTTGTTTACATGAGTGAGGTGCAAAAAGTCAGACCTCTTCCCATGACTGTGTGGGCATGTACAGACTGTGCTTAACTGACATCTCGCTGACAATTGCATATTTGTTTTATTCTTGTTAGGACAGGCCACCAGACCAGGTTTCATTCTTTTTATGGTCACAATAATTTTTCCTCTGAACTCAACCGTCTTCAAACCGGGTGGAGCTCTAATCTGTGTGTGGAAGTACCTTCATTTTCTGATTCACGCCAAGAACGGAATGTCTCTGGTCACATCCAAAACACATTTGGATGAAATATATATCATGCACGCAAGAGTGTATCAGTGTACCAGGGTAGTGCTGAACCAATTCGCCAGAATGTCCACATCCCTCTTTACACTGTAAAAAAATAAATATTGTTTTACGGTAAAAAACTGGCAGCTCTGTGATTGCCAGAATTATACCATAATAAAGTAAATACAGTATAACTTTTCCCCCATCTTATAGTAAAAGGATGTTAGTACGACTGGCTTCAAGAATGCTGTTTTTGCCATATACTGACATGAAAATACCACATGAAAGCCATATAAATAAAGATTATTCCATAAAATATTACAATGTTTTACCATACAATTAATGCTGTCTAATATAAAATACTTACTCAAATACTATTCTGTATAAATTCCCTTTAATGCTGTAAGATTTTGAAAAGACTGTGTTTTACTGTAAACAATAACAGTCTTTTACTGTTATGGTTTGAAAAATCTACAGATATTTTTATAAATATAGACATGAAGAAGTTCCTGCTGGGGTGTTGGTTAGCTTAGTTGGTAGAGCATCTGCCGCATGTACAAAGGCTCAGTCGCGGTGGCCTAGGGTTCGAATCTGGCCTGTGGCCCTTTGCTGCATGTCTCTCTCCCCACATTCCTGTCACTCTTCACCTGTCTCTATCAAATTTAAGCTTGAAAAAAAAGAAATTCCTGCTGTCCAAACTAGCAGAAAAAATGACAACAACCTTTAACCCTCTGTCGGTCACACTGCCATAGGCACCTGCCATAGCCTTCAGGCAGACATGAACTGCAGTGTAGAAAGCTTATTATCTGCATTTAACAGTTCACCTTTAGTGACACTCATAACAACAGCTCAGTTACAATAATTATATTACTTTTGATAATATGCTATGGAAGCAATGAGCATCTTTGCCAAGCTGGCATATCTACAGTTTTAATAGGATGACAAGGACTTTACATCTTTTATCTTTTAAAATGAAAAATATCACATATCAAAAAATATTTCAAAACATAACATTTCAAAAATAATTATTTATTTTATGTTTTGTGGTTTTATTTTTGGTACATGGTATCAATGGACAGTTTTACATACTTGAACATACAATATCAGCTGTTTCCTCTTCCCTCATCATAAAAACCACAAATAGTAGCTAATAGTTGTGTAATAGAGGCTTTATGTTTATGTTCAGTTGGAGGTTTTGTAGCCAACCTGACAAAATTCCAAACATTGGATTTCCTGACAATGCAACCCGTGGCAGTGCTTTAGCTTGACTCTCTTACACAGATTAGCAAATGCTAGCAAATTCTACATAGAAACTAGGAGTGTACTTGTCAGACTGGGTCGTCTTTCAGTAACATACCTGACAACACACTATCATTCAGGAAGGAATCTAGGAAGTTGTTGTCGTGACTGTTTACAGCATTCAAAGTTTCTCCCAAAATGCACATTTAGTACATTTTTTTGTAAAATTTTATCCCTTTCTGGGATATCTTGTTTGCAGACCTGAAATGATATGCACTGGGTCACTGATTAATCTGTCAACAAAGGGTTCATTGTGAAGTAATCATATCTATTGTATTACAGCTCCAGGTTATTGCTGTCGTGAAGGCCATCTGGATTCCCCCGAGGAAACCATTGAAAGAAAATACAGAGTACCCTAACGTTGTTGCCAAGGTAAGTCATTGGTTTTTGTCTGCTAATGCTACCGGCTAATGCTCCCTGTTAACTTTGACTCAGCCATTGCAGATTCAGCATAACTTAGTACAATGTTATCTTGTAACACACAGACAAGATAGCTGAAGAAGCCCCAATGTAATCATTGCTCTGATGTGAGTGAAACAAGAACATTTCTTAATTTTAAAACTGGCCAGATATAAAATCAGAGAAAATATTGTGTATGTCTTGTTTTCCCTGTGTACATGTACTTGTTTTAACATAGGTCACATAGAGATGCAAAGATAAACGGAAGACTGATATGCAAAAAACAAAATGTGGACTATTCAATTTAAATCATCAAAATTGTTTTGTTAAGAACTGAAGGTGGAAGGGGTTAAACTACATATTAGAGATGGAGATGATTTGCATCCTCCAGAGAGATGTTTGATTAATGCAAAACTTAAGAATTGATTTCAGATATTTATCTCAATACAATTTTTTTTTATTTTTACTATGTCCAGTTACGTCAAACAAAGTTAGAAAATGTTTAGGCTCAGAAAACTGTTTTAGGTATTAACACCACAATGATTGTATTGTAATTGTCCATATTGAATACATCATTAAAACTAAGTAAATTTCAAGGCTAGTCGCCTCAACCATAGCTAATTCCAGTCAGTATTTTTACATTACTTACCCACTTTGTGAGTTTACTATTCATAAGACAATCAGGTTTTATGAACCATGCCCTGAATGTAAAACCTGTATAAAGACCTTAGATCGATAATCAATGATCTACAGTCAGACAACTTGTCTACAAAATCATGTGACTGAGAACTGTTTATGAAATTTGACTGTGTTTAGCTGAACCAACTCTTTTTATCTGTGTTTCAGATTCATTCAGATTTTGATGATGGCAAGAATATTCTCTACTCTCTGGAAGGCATCGGTGCAAACCAGTATCCCTTCCATGTGTTTGTAGTTGACCCTGAATCTGGAGATATCAGTTTGACTCAAAAGCTTGACAGGGAGTACATCTCTTTGTACAATGTAAGTGATACATGGCAGATACTGTTACTTTGATATCATTTTTCTCTTGCTAAGATTCAGTAATTGCTTTTTGGACAGATGACAGATAATGAAGAGAATAACATTTGAGTTTTCTGTTTCAGCTGTCAGGTGTTGCCAGGTACAGAGATGGCAGCCTGGCAGAAGACAAGGTTGACATAAATTTCAAGGTTCAAGATGAGAACGACAACTCTCCGGTGTTTGGAGACATCCAACAAGGGACGGTGAAAGAGCACAGTACTGCAGGTTAGTGCTTTTGCTTTAATGTGTATTGTCTATCATGTTTTGTCATGGCTTGATAACCACCAGCAATCATGTGCATCCTTAAGCGCATGCATGGGACAAACAAAATGGGGACCCACTCATAAAAAAACTCCTCAACAGGCCTACAAAGGCTCCACAGGGTATTTAGGATGGGCGTTGTACCATTTTACACGTAGATACATAGATTCAACTGGAAACAGACCTAGTCTGAGGACGTATACTAAATTACTACCTCAGACTAGGTTTGTAAACCACAATTACTGGTGTGTTAGCAGTCCAGTTTGGGCGTCCTTGTCAGCCTGCTAGTGATACGGAAGGTTGAATGTGCCATCATAGAAACTATTTGTACTCCTAAAGCTTTGACTGTAGTGATGTGTCGGTCATGAACGATTCATTCAATAGTAGCAGTAAGCACAACAGTTCATTCATGCAGATCGTTCTTACAGATCGTTCGTATGGATCGTTCATATGGATCGTTCTTGCGTTCATTTGTCACGTGACAGCTGTAGCTCAGCTACAGGGCTGTGGACTGAGAAACGAAAAGGAAATGAATGATTTGTTGGTGTCTTGTCATACATGATATACATTATTCATTCATGAAATCATAATTAATTAGTGGTCTTTGGTTCTTGTAGATGTGTATAGTGTTATTGGGTATATAATGTAAAGTGTGTTTGTAAATAAATACTTTAGAAAATTATAGCAACATGTTGATTTTGTGTTATACTCTGCCATAAAATAATAAAATATAATAATAATAACAACAACAAATGTAATAATAATAATGTCACGTATTGGACATAATAAATGCACCATGTAAACATTTTAGGGAACTTATTAATTGTTACTTTTTGTCTTACTTAATTGACTTACTAATTGTCAAAATGAGTATTACCGGTACATTCACTTGTCCTTTACCAGCTGTCATGTGACAGGCAGTTCAGGCTGAATGGTTCATTCTCGTTCATTTGTTCATCCGGATTGTTCATTTGTCACGTGACTGGCAGCTCAGGCTGTGTGACGAGAAGTACGTTCGCTCTCGGATCGGTCTCTCGTTCATTTGTCACATGACAGCTACCTAGTCACTGTCGGGCTGTTAAACAATGGCAGGGAGGATACAGGACACAAGTCACTTTATTGTGGTGTATATTTGCTTTGGTTTTCATATGGTTTGAATTGCTTGTGGCATTTTGTTTATTTATTTGTCAGTTGAAGCAAACCATATTGCCCTCAGCGTTAAGTGTTTGAGAACCACTGTCTTTTTTACAACGCCCACACCTGCTGTAAAAATGAATGAAATTACTAAAAATGCCGAAAAGATTAGTTCAATTTACTATCTGAAAGTAATAAATCTGAGTCAGTAAAAAGACTTGAACTTCCCAACACTACTTGGCTGTTATTGTGGGGTAATTTCCTTTCAGCTTTGTGGGGAATGGTAACAGCTATAAAGGCAGCCAATGTGTGGCCATAGAAACTGGCGAGAGTTGCTGGAACCACCTTGCTCACATGGAAGATCAGGTATCCCACCTAGTGCCAAACCCTAGACTCCACCCTGTCTGAGTCGTTTAACAAAAAAGATTTTGCAAAGCAGTTTTTATGCAAATCCTACTTTATTTTAAAAAAAAGTAACTGACTTATCACCCTTCAAGGCCTCAAGAATTCATATAATATGTCTTGGCAAGAAGCAACAAAACACCAAAACTACACTGGGCATATTTAAGTTGGACTGTTTTAGTCATTCATTGACTATTATCTACAGGTACTCCAGTTATGAAAGTAACTGCAACTGATGCTGATGAACCAGGGAATGAGAACTCTCAGATTGCCTATTCCATCATCAACCAGAATCCAGCTCATGACATGTTCTACATTACCAGTGATGGGACCATCTATGTCAGAGATTCTGCCCTGGACAGAGAGGTATGCTACACTAATGCAACTACGAGGTTAATGCTAATTCCAGAAAACATGTCTGTGTGGGTTCTCTCTGTATACTCCAGCTTCATCCCACAGTCCACAAGCATGCAGGTTAATCAGAGACTGTAAATTGTCCATACAGTAGGTATGAATGTTAGCATGAATTACTGTTTCTCTGTGTCAAGCCCTCTGTACCCCGTCAGGGGTACCCCGTCTCTCACCCAGTGCCCCCACAATTCTGATAAACATACACATTAAGGATGCAGTTAAGGAAAGTGGATGGATGGATGGGTGGCCACAGCTGCAATCATGCAGCAAACAAATATAGATCATAGTGTAGAACATCTTTCAGAATCCACACCTTACACTAATCCAGTCTCACAGCAATGTCTCTGTATCTGTAAGTAATTATGACCATTCTCTACTATCAGAAAGAAAGTCAGTACACCTTGACGGTGAAAGCACAGGACTTAAATGGCAAACCAGAAGGAAACAGTGCAACTGGCACTGTTGTCATTAAAGTGGAAGATGTGAATGATCACCTCCCCACACTGGAAAAAGAGGAGGTATTTTCCTTTCTTACACTCTTGTATGTCTCACCCATGTTAATATATTAACTGTAAAAAAAGTTTCAATGAGGTTATTTAGGACTGCCTAATCACATAATGTATTTTTCTTACAGTATGAGGGCAGCATTGAGGAGAACACACAAGGTGTGGAGGTGATGAGATTAAAAACAGAGGACCTCGACCAGAAGGGCACAGACAACTGGGAAACTATATTTGACATTGTTAAAGGCAATGAGGCAGGATACTTCAGCATTAAAACAGATCCCAAAACCAACGAAGGGATCCTAATGCTCGACAAGGTACTGTTGAATGAACAACACAGCATTGTTTATTTTAAACTGAGAAGAATGAATGATGAAAGCAAGTAACTTTATGATTACCATAGTTACTTCCAGAGAAATGCACAAGGCATCCCTAGAAAAAATCTCAGATCAAGTTTTTATCCTCTATCTATCCATCTATTAATCAACAGTGCTTTTCATGTGTCGACTAAATGAAAGTGTGATATCCATGGAAAATAGCTCAATATACTGATGTACACAAAACACAGTATCAGCCGTTCAGTCCTTGTTTTATTTAACACAGTGACTCATGTATTGACAGATGTTTTAGGTTATTATTGTAATTAATTCATTATTTCATTATTTATGTGTCATTTCAGGCTGTGGATTATGAGGACGTGAAAAACCTTGAACTGGGAATAGGTGTGAGAAACAAAGCACCATATATTGGACCTGAGGGAATTAGTGGAACTAGTATAAATTTCGGAGGTGGAGCAAGTGGAGCAAGTGGAGCAAGTGGAGCAAGTGGAGGAGGAGGGCGGGAGGGTGAGGGGGAGGGAGAGGCGGAGGAGGGGAGGGGAGGAGGAGGAGGAGGAGGAGGAGCAGGGGGGACTGAGGCTTTCATCTGGAGGATCATCATGGCAAACTGGATCCACATTTAAAACTTATCCAATCAAAATCAACGTGAAGAAGAATCAACTGAGCGCCCAGTTTTGAGCCTAAAGTCAAAGCTATTCCCATCTCAGAGGGAGGCCACACCATCAACATTAAAGATGTTATTGCCAGTATCCTGCAATAGATGGAGACACTGGAAAACCAGCTGAAAATGTCACGTGAGTGCATAAACAAAACAATATACATGAAAGCCACTGCAGTTAAAACCCACAGCGCCAGCTTAATTCTCTGTATCCAATTACAGCAATTAACATGGCTTATTTCTCTGTAGGTATATCAAGGGTCGGACCCTGGCAACTGGCTAACCATCGATCCAAAAACCGCTGAGATATCAAACTGAACAAGATGCCTGACGGAATCAGTTTACTGGTTAATGGGACATATTTTGCTGAAGTACTGTGCATTTCAGAAGGTCAACTTTTCCTTCATACATAGTATATCTGCATTTAGATGTTTTACATGTCAGACTAGAACGCTTAGTGAAAAGTACGTAACATATACATACCCAACAAATCAAATGCTAAATGATGTGTTCTTATTTTTGTTTTTCCAATACAGACATGCCTGCTAAAACAGCCACCGGCACCGTAGCCATCCAGGTGGAAGATTTTAATGACCACTGCCCCACCCTGACCAGTGACTTCCAGACTATGTGTACCACAAGTGACTCTATAATTGTGAATGCTAAAGATGAGGATTTCTTCCCTAATGGACCTCCTTTCCACTATGTCATCATCCCAGAGGGCACTGAAGGGAAATGGCAGGTGGAGCATCTCAATGGTGAGGAGAAAATACTGGCAATTACTTAAAGTTGGTGGATAGATATAGAAATTTCAAAGAGAAAGGCTTGGTATTGGGTTGGTAACAGGCTTAAATTTGCACTTACAATTTTTTTAGACCTAGTTGATTACTGGAATGTCTGGAGCCTTGTTTTTAAGAAGAATGTGGAAAAGCCACATTCACAGTTGCATTTAACCCAGGCTACTGTTAAGCATAAAGCATATTGGGTTTTTTTTTTACCCCTTTAAGATATTTATATTGTATTGTTTCTGGCAGACACTGCAGCTATCCTGAGGGCCCAGGAGTCCATGTGGCCTGGTACCTATGAGGTGGAATTTCTGGTGAAGGATGCGCAGGAACATCATTGTGCAGAACCACAGAAAGTGAAGGTCCAAGTTTGTACCTGTGATGATGGAGTGGTGTGTGGAAAAAGAGGTGCCAATGGTCAATCCAGCAAAGGAGCAGAGTTTGGACCTGCAGGCATTGGACTGCTACTCCTGGGCCTACTGCTCTTACTACGTATGTATAATGTGATGCTCATTCTGATAAAGGGTTGCGTGTTCAAAAACCCAACACCTTCACTGTGCTCAAGACAATCCCAAAACAGGTTGAGTTGAGATTAAGTCCAGATTATTCTAAAGAGATCAATGGAAATAACTCAAAGCACAGACTAAAACTGTCATATGTCAGAGTACATGTCTTTTCAAATGTGAAATAATATGTACAACATTTATATTCATATGTGGGGCTCCAATTCTGAAAATGAATGGTCTAAACACTACAATTTACAGTATGTCACCCACCAGCTGAACACTCATTTTTGCCTGTGAAAAGCCAAGATGGCAACATATGAGACATATTACAGTGCATACAACTTACATTACAGTTGTTATAGAAACACCTAGTGTTGCTAAGAAAGAGCTAAAAGGTTACCTATGACAAGATAAGCCATGACCAGGTCGTATTGTGCCAATTCAATTGAAACTGCACATCATACTTTGGAGACCCAGACCAGCAACAAAACTTGTTGTTTGTCTTTACAGTCATTCCTCTGTTGCTACTCTTCTGCCAATGCGGGGGGGCTGCAGGCCTCCCAGGGGGCTTTACTGAGCTGCCTTTTGATACCAAATCACACCTCATTAACTACCGCACTGAAGGCCAAGGAGAGAACACGGTAAGACCAACATATTTACTTTTTTAACACATGACTTTCACCGTGGAGGATGGGAAGGTCTCAATACATACTGGATACTTGTTATTAAGATTAGTTTATTTTTGTTACTGTTAAAAAATACATATCTTATCTTATTATTTTATTATTATGCTGTCTTCTTGAAAGTTACAAAAAGTGATTTGACCCCTGGGCAGCAGAATAACCAATGACTTTGTTCTTACATTTGGATCATTATAGGAGGTGCCACTTCTGAACCTGCCAACACAAATGGATGGAGCATTAATAGATATGGGCATGGCTAAGCAAAGTTCAATGGCGCCCATGGGAGGATTTGATTTCCAGAAATCTGTCACTTCCATGGATGGGATGAATGGGGGAACTTATCATGATGGTTTTACAAGTGTCTACAGAGAAGGGACGTTTGGGATGATGAACCAGCCAAGTGGCAGTGGCTTCTACGGAAGTGGATTTGAACGCAGAGAATCGGCAGAAGGTGGAGAAGTTTATAATGGCATGGCTTTACCAGATCACTTCCTGAGACAGTACTACAGTCAGGTGAGGATTCATTTAATTATTTATACTCTTTGCTTCCAATAACGCATAGCAGGCATTTGTGGTTTGGACATAATTATTTTGATGGTTTTGTAATTTTGGGAGAATAACTTAAATCGGATAAAACAATTATAATTGGAAAAGGAAAACTGCAGATTTCCTCAACAAGAAAATTACTCTATGTACTCATGCTGTCATACTCATGAATATGTTTAAAGGAACCCTTTAAGCTAATTTACTTTGTGTTCATGGACATACCAACAACACAAACTTAACCATATTAACCCAGTTGTAACATTTTTGCTACATGAGTTTCCAAGACCAGTATGTTATCAACAGGATCAGTATTTTACTGAAAAACCTGTTGTATACAATTTGACTTGTCTTCTGCCCCCTGGTGGATTTTTATGTGTCCTGCAGGACTTTGAATGCAAAATCCGAAATGGCTGCCTTCATTTAGTGATTAACGAAGCTTTTGGCAGGGAAACCTTTGCTAACCTTTGAAAAAGTTATCATAAGCATAACATGAATGTTGTTACTAATCTTTCAGTATAGATTTGTACTGTTTGAAGCAACTTATTGTTCAGTCCTATAATTATTCTATAGTAATTCATGTCCAAAGAATGCCATTGTTGTATCAAATACAATAGAGCAGATATTAAAGGTAATTTATCTGTAAATGTGTATTTTACTCTATTACATGATGCAATCTGTGTTATGCCTGATTTAAATATCATCTTAAGATACATTTTGAGTGGAAACTGAGATATTCAGGTGTTCACAAAGTCAATCAAAGTTGTAAAAAAGACCAAAACTGATTGAAATGTTGTTGATTTTGTTTCTAAGAAAACACTGTCATTGGCATAATTTCTTTGGCATAAGTTTGTCACTAAAAAAATGGTTTTAATTTTAATTTGATGTGTTTTTAAAAAAATATTATTATTTCTTTTTTTGGAAAGATTTGACTGATTTGCATTCATTGAAAGCTAAAATAAAACACTTGCATAATAAATGTCAAAAAAGGTAACCTTGGTGATCATTTCCTTTTTATTGTTTCAACAGAAGGTGGCCAGTGGAAATGAGAACCTTGGAGTGAAGGATGGTCTTTTGGTTTATGACTTTGAGGGCCAGGACTCCTCTACTGGCTCAGTGGGCTGCTGCAGCCTCCTGGAGTCTGACAATGACCTGCAGTTCCTTGATGACCTGGGGCCAAAGTTCAAGACCCTGGCTGAGATGTGCGGAGGCAAGAAGATCTCAACTGAGGTCAAACAAGTTTTCAGTCCTCCGCCCAGTACTTCCATCAACACTCAGAGCACAGTGTCAAATGTGGTGACTACCCAACAGCTGCCCCCTCCACCCCAGCCTAAGCCGACCATCCCCAAAACAGAGCACACTGTGATCAGGGAGACATCTGAGCGTTCTCAGATGGTGAAGGATAGCACAGCCACGGTGAGGGAAGGGATGACCACATTGAAGAAAGGAATGACAAATCAAGGCCAGATGTTCCTGCTACAGCAGCAGCCCGTCTACTACACCACCACCCCAGTGCTTCAGCCAATGCAGTATGTAGTCCAGCCACAGGTTCAGAACACCATGGTGCTGGCTGAGGCACCAGCCACCAACCTGCAGGACATGGTACTGGTTAACGGCACCCAGACCGGACCTGCCCAAGGTATGGTCGTTCAGGGACAGACAATGATATCCAATGGACAAGTCCAGGGTCCGAGCATGATGCTGGTGGACAGAAGCGGGGTCCAGGGGGGTGGTGTCAACTTGATTCACACTGGCAATCTCTCTGGCTCACAGACGATGATGGTCGTAGAAGGAAAGGTCCCTACAGGGTCAATGAAAGTGCTGAAAGGAAACCAGACCTGCTACGTGCCGGGAGGCACCCTGAAGCAGGGAGGGATTTCAGGATCTCAGGGAGTCTTGGTGGTTGGAGGACCAATAAGCAATGGGGGACAGCTGATCCAGGAGACAGGAGATCTGTCACAGATGAGTGATATCTCTGGATCTCAAAGAGTTCTCCATAGTAAGGGCATCACATCCACTGGATCTCAGAACCACGTGGTGGGTTCATCTACCACCACAGTGAAAACAACACCTATCCACCACAAGTTGGTGGTGCAGGAGACAAGAGAAATTCACTGAGGGTGTGACTGTCAGGACAACAGAGAACTTTTTCAGTGCTAATAAAACTGTTCCTCTGGCCTGGTCTAGATGGTGATGGGATGCTTGTGGACTAATGCAAGACAGCTAATGGAGTGATACTGCTTCCTTTAAGTTTGACAAAATGTTTGTCAATGACTTTACCCTGCCCCACATTTCTACTGCTATGAAGGTGGCTCAGAAAAAGCACTGCAGCACAATTATCTCCAGACATCCCCTTCAACTTTTTTTGGAATGTATTTCATACAAACACTTTTTTATTACTTTTTTTTTTAAGTTAGTACATTCTCATGTTATGTTTAATGTAGGGTTACAGTTAGATGCTGTCTGTCTGTCTGTCTGTCTGTCTGTTGTTTTGCACAAATAACAAAAGTAATACAAAAAAAGTCATATTGGAACATGCTGTTTTTTGGGAAATAATTTTTTGCTGTGGATTTTGTTGCTATATATGTATGTCTGCTGTGCACGTTGTCATCACAAATGGGCTTGTGTCTTCCATATTTTTAAACAGGGACATAAGAGTCTTGCTAGTTATAGTCAGGATTCCACTTTAACCTTTTGCTGCAGCTTGCAGATGGAATATAAATGTTCTTGGAGAACATGGGAGACATCCACAATAAATAAATAAATAAAAATACTTGGGTATCACTGTCTATCCTGTGTGGTCTGTTCTCTGTATAGTAGATATAGAGCCCATTTTCCAAATGTTCACTTTAGAGGCTCAAAAGAGTAGTCAGTAGTAGGTCTTATATCTTATGCAGTAGTCTTATACCTTATGCCATCCATGAAAGTTCTGAACTGGGAGGTCATACTAAATTTCATAGAAGAGTGGATCAGGGCTGATCCATCACTACAACTTTGTCTCAGAGATTTATGTTATGGAATTTTCTATCCTTAGGTTACACAAGGTCACGTGTGGGCCTTGAGGTCCTTGGCAGTATTAGTTGTTTGGCTTTTGTTGAGAACAGTAGGTGCCAGTCTATCTCAACACTGTGGTGGCCAGGGTCAGAGAGATTTTACAACTGTAAATGCAATTGGCTACAGCAAATTATTAAAATTCAAGTGATATGTGTTCAAATACAAATCACAAGTCAAAATGAATTGCCTGAATTATAAAAGGTATAAGTGGTAAAATGAAGAGCCGTTTGGGAGCTGAAAGAGCCGGCTCTTCTTGGTGAGCTGAGCCAAATGATCCGGCTCACTAAAAAGAGATGAAATTCCCATCATTATTCCATATGTTAATGAATTGGTGTAGGCAGGCACTGATTAAGTATTATGAGAGGTTATTGAAAGAATCTAATAATACAGCTGTGTTTGGGTAAGGTGCTAACTCCAAAGGATTATCCAAGGAAATACATATCTGTTTAATTCAGTCAAGAATTGTTAGTAAATAAATTGGTCTCCTCTTAAAGGGTGAATTATGTGTTTGTTGTATTCTCTCTCGCTACTCTCTTGATATTTTTTACATCTAACTCTGAGAATTAAGGGCTCGTTAAGCCTTATGTAATCAAAACATTATTAGTTACATATTGGTTAATTAAAGTCATCTGATGATTTCATGTCAGTTGAATTTGAATTTGTCTGATGTCACAAATTAAATCTATTTTCAAGAAATGTTTCACAATTTGTTTTTGAATTTAAACCAACACAATTATGGGACAGGTGTGTAGGAGCTACTGCTTTGTAAATTTTGATTTAATAACTAGGAGGAGTTTTGTTCTTTGTGTTCACTAATTACAGATGGTCACCAGGTGTTTTCATTAGATCATGCAAGGTTAGTCTAGGTTTGTATGTGATGAAGAACACCCTGTTCTCACTGCACAACCAGACAAAACAAGACAAGAAATGTAAACAAAAGTATTCAATAACAGCCCAATAATAACCACACCCTGCCTGTCTGGTTTCTGTCAACTACTTTACTCACACAGTACCACAAAATTCCTCTCAGTTGCCAGTAATATGTCTGGACTTGAGTAAGGCCTTGGTATGAACATGTTCTCATATCTGTCTGTCTGTCCTTAATTCTTCAGAGGTTCGCGTTAGATACTGACAAGTTTTCAAGTCAAGTTCTAAGTTAAGTTCTTAAGTTAAGTTAAATTAGTGCGCACCTCCATAAAAGATATGTAAATAGTATATGTGTGTATGTGCGTGTGTGTGTGTGTGTGTGTGTGTGTGTGTGTGTGTGTGTCCCTCCTTCAAAAAACTCCTCCTAGCTTTCATCAGCACACAGTCTACCGAAACCAAAAAAGTACATACAAATGATGACTTTGGACACTCGCTTCACTTTGATAGTGGTACTGTTCTCCAGCCATGGCTCGGCTTTCTCTGGCTGCGTTGCTTCTGTGTGCGGTGAGTACAGAAGGAGTTCCCTGTCTTTTTTTATTTATTTATTTATTTTTTTTTTTACTCATTGCTGTCTGATAATACTTTCATCTGAACAAAACAGGTCTGAACAAAAACAAGGATATGTCATTCTGGTTTTTCATTTGTTAAGGTGAACTTGATTCTGCCACAAAAAGAGTACACGGATTCTAATCTGAGCTACCTGTAGGCAAATATGAAGGCCAAGAACCTGTGACATTTTCAGAAATTCTTCATACTGAAAATTAATTAATTAAATTGTATTTATATAACTAGAACTCAACCCTGTTGAAACCGGGTGGAGCTCTAACCAGCTAGAATTACTAAGTGAGAGTACCTTAATTTTCTGATTCACACCAGAAATATCTCCAATCTCCATCTCAAAACACATTTGGATGAAATATATTAATAGAATATAGTAATTCATGCAACACAGGTGTATCAGTGTAGTGCTGGACCAAGTGGACAGACTGTCCACATAGATGTCTTTTACATAGACAAACTATACATAAAGATTAAATCCTGCTCTCCAAACTAGCAGGAAAAATGACAGCATCCTTTAACCTTCTGTCTATCACACTGCCATCACCGGACATGAAAGCGGACACCAACTGCAGCGTATATCAGTGCTATCTATAGTTTTCTAACACAGTGACGCTCATAACAGCACGTCAGTTACAATATATCACTTTTATGGTATGGAAGCAATGAGCACCTTTGCCGAACTGGCATTTCTGCAATTTAAATAGGATGACAAGTTTACATTACTTTTGTTTTAAATTAATGGTATCACATATCAAACTGAACTGGCAGCCCTCCAGCTACCAGTCCACTACCATACACCATGTTCCATACTGGAATTGAACTGGCCACCCTGCAGTTCCCAAGCCAGGTCTCTATGGACTGAGCTACTACCACCCCGTTTAGAGGTTTTGTGGCCAACCTGAACAATTCCAAATATTGGAATTCCTGCTTATGCAATCTGTGGCAGAGCTTTGGCAGGACTCTCTTACACAGACAGAAAAGAGTCTGTACAATAGGCTACAGGGTTATGACACCTTGTTAGAGAAGGTATGAATTTTTATATTTGAATTTTACTCTTATTTTTCTATCTATACGCTGAATAATCCATCCATCCACTCCCGCCCCTGTTTTAATTCAACCAGTAGCAGCTGATAGCTGTGCATCAATAAGATAATAAGAAGAGGCTCTGAGACTTCTGCTTGCAAAAGGAAGTTTTTCCTTTTAACTCTCGCAAGCGCTTGCTAATGGTGACAATTATTGAGTTACTAACCAAACTTCCCCGGAGTTTCTATGCTCTGTCGTTCAGCAGGTTCTCATGGATCGTGGCTGCTGCTGTGATCCTGCAGGACGTCCACTACACATTTATTACTGTCATTATTACTACCATATCTGCTACTGTGGTCATTTTATCATTCATTGTGATTCATTGTCATTTTGTCAGTCATTGTAATTGTACAATATGTTTGTGTTGATTTGTTCTGTACACGTGACATCCATTGCACGTCTGTCCGTCCTGGGAGAGGGATCCCTCCTCTGTGGCTCTTCCTGAGGTTTCTTCCACCTTTTTTCCCTGTTAAAAGGGTTTTTGTGGGCAAGTTTTTCCTCACTCGAACCGAGGGTCTAAGGACAGAGGGTGTCATTCCCTGTGCAGATTGTAAACCCCTCTGAGGCAAATGTATTTTGTGACTTTGGGCTATACAAATAAAATTGATTTGATTTGATTTGATTTGATTTGAGTATGTGTTAGGTGAGGTTTAGAACTGCTTTATATTTAAAGTGTCACAAGATAACTTATAAGTTATGATTTTAGCGCTTTGTGAATAAAATCTAATTGATTTTCTTGTTGTCACTTTGACAGTTTCCAAAGTTTCTCCCATGATGCACATTTAAAAAAAAAAAAAAAAAATTGAACAATTTTATCTCATGCTGGGATATCTGGTTTGCTGTCTTGAAATGACATTCAGTGGACTAATGATTAATCTGTCAAGTAAGGGTTCATTGTGAAGTAATCATATCTATTTCATTACAGCTCCAGGCTGTTGCTGTGGGGATAATGTGCTGGCCTGGTATGCCTGATATAAGGAAAGGCATAAAAGAAAATACAGACTATCTGGGAAAGGCTGTTACCTTTGTGAGTTATTGGTCTTTGTCTCTACCCACTGACTTTGACTCTGAAACAATCTTTTACGTATCTTTACTATACCCTATTACGAATAGAAAAAATGAGAAAAGGTTCAGGCTCAGATTCTTTCTTTTAAATTTTCAAACCATGCACAGTGGTAAGAAAAAGAGAATGAATCATTTGGTATTACTTGTATTTCATTTATTTAAGAATATGCCTTCAAATGTTTTCTGCAAATACAACCTGCTTTAACTAACAGAAAAATGATCATATTGTTCTTGTTCTGATTTAATTCATCAATAAAACTAAGTGAACGTTAAGACTAATCAACTCAGCCAAAGCTAACTTAAGTCAATCATTTTCAAACATTTTCAAACAGCTATTTCTATCTCTGACTTTTTACACTCTCAGCTGATGTGAGCTATGCCTTGAATGCACAACTCTCAGAAGGCCTTGGATTAATAATAACTGACTCATATGAATGTGGAAAGGGTGTGAGAGACATCTCCAAGGTTTTAGATAATTATCATTCTACAGAATGACAAGTTGTCTACAAATTCAGTGGACAGAGAAAATTTGATTGTGTTTAGCTGAATCAACTCTTCTTATCCATGTTTCAGATTTCTCCACAATCCAATAATGACAACAAGGATATTATCTACTCTCTGGAAGGCATCGGTGCAAACCAGTATCCCTTCCATGTGTTTGTAGTTGACCCTGAATCTGGAGCAATCCGTTTGACTCAAAAGCTTGACAGGGAGTACATCTCTTTGTACAATGTAAGTGATACATGGCATATTCTGTTACTTTGATATCACTTTTCTCTTGCTAATATTCAGTAATTGCTTCTCAGACAGATGCCAGAGAATAACATTTGAGTTTTCTGTTTCAGCTATCCGCTATTAGCAAGTACAGATATAGCAGGGTGGCACAAAAAATCAACATCTATATCAGAGTTTTAGATGAGAACGATAACCCTCCAGTGTTTGGAATCATCCACCCTGGGGTGGTGAATGAGCTCAGCGCTGCAGGTTAGTGCTTCTACTTTTGTGTACAATGTCTATTGTGCTTTAAGATAACAAAACAATCCTTGATAAATGAAATAAGGCTTGACCAGTCACTGCCACATGTCAGGAATGTCAGAATATTATATGTAGATCAGAATATTACATAACCACCAACAATCATGTGCATCCTCATGAACATGCATGGAGCAAACAAAATGAGTAAAGCCTACTATGAGAGTTTTGATTTGGGGGCTCCATTCCACATCCTTAACTTTAAACTGTAGACCTGATTACATCAAATCAATCATGACATTTCAACAGTTTGGGAGCAATATAAAATGATTTGGCCACTTATGCATTTCAATTACATAGAAAATTTCCATCCATCTGAATGTTGCAGGGTTCTTTCTCTAACCTCGTTGCTTGTTTCAAACATCCAGGCTTAGTCGGAAAAATTATGTTTTGGTTTTTATTCTCCACCTCACCAGGTGCAAACAGTGCCAATATTTACAAACCAAAAAAAAAAATTAAGTGAATGAAACAAAATGCTCTATATACATTTTTAAACATAACTCGACTTCCCATAATACTCAACACTCACTTCTCAAACCACTGTTACATCCTCTGTAACCAACCACTCTTACCTTGATTAGGGCCCAGGCAGCCCCTTTTATAGTGGTAGCCCCTCCTACTCGGACTACATCATTCCTAAAAACAATATAAACATATTTTTCTCGTTTTAATGTCAATTTCCTTCACATGTGATCATCACCAACATTATACAAAAGCAGTTTCTTATAATTTCTCTTCCATAGAAACTGCATGCTACACGGACAACTTGACATCATTAATAAAATTAATTATAATAAAATAATATTAACTATGTAATGGAAACACATTAAGTTTATTAGTGCTATTACATGAATCTTATTACTTGCTTCACATTAAGTTTGTTTATTTATATGTAATTGAAATCGATGGACATTTTCTATGCAATTGAAATGCATAAGTCCCGCATTTTGGCCAAACATTTTTTTGAGTGCAGGCTTAATGTTAGGCCGAGTGCATGTTTGACTGTTTCATTTAAGTCTATTATCTACAGGCACTCCAGTTATGAAATTAACTGCAACTGATGCTGATGAACCAGGGAATGAGAACTCTCAGATTGCCTATTCCATCATCAACCAGAATCCAGCTCATGACATGTTCTACATTACCAGTGATGGGACCATCTATGTCAGAGATTCTGCCCTGGACAGAGAGGTATGCTACACTAATGCAACTACAAGGTTAATGCTAATTCCAGAAAACATGTCTGTGTGGGTTCTCTCTGTATACTCCAGCTTCATCCCACAGTCCACAAGCATGCAGGTTAATCAGAGACTGTAAATTGTCCATACAGTAGGTATGAATGTTAGCATGAATTACTGTTTCTCTGTGTCAAGCCCTCTGTACCCCGTCAGGGGTACCCCGTCTCTCACCCAGTGCCCCCACAATTTTGATAAACATACACATTAAGGATGCAGTTAAGGAAAGTGGATGGATGGATGGGTGGCCACAGCTGCAATCATGCAGCAAACAAATATAGATCATAGTGTAGAACATCTTTCAGAATCCACACCTTACACTAATCCAGTCTCACAGCAATGTCTCTGTATCTGTAAGTAATTATGACCATTCTCTACTATCAGAAAGAAAGTCAGTACACCTTGACGGTGAAAGCACAGGACTTAAATGGCAAACCAGAAGGAAACAGTGCAACTGGCACTGTTGTCATTAAAGTGGAAGATGTGAATGATCACCTCCCCACACTGGAAAAAGAGGAGGTATTTTCCTTTCTTACACTCTTGTATGTCTCACCCATGTTAATATAATAACTGTAAAAAAAAAAAGTTTCCATGAGGTTATTTAGGACTGCCTAATTTCAGATTTCAACAAAACACTAATCAACATATGCTAAAACAAGCAGAAATGAACCCTGTTACTTTCATCACATAATGTGTTTTTCTTACAGTATGAGGGCAGCATTGAGGAGAACACACAAGGTGTGGAGGTGATGAGATTAAAAACAGAGGACCTTGACCAGAAGGGCACAGACAACTGGGAAACTATATTTGACATTGTTAAAGGCAATGAGGCAGGATACTTCAGCATTAAAACAGATCCCAAAACCAACGAAGGGATCCTAATGCTCGACAAGGTACTGTTGAATGAACAACACAGCAATTTTAAACTGAGAAGAAATACTGTACTTATATGTGTCATTTGTGTTAAAAATGTGTTGCAGTGATCTTGCTTGACAATTAATGAAAACAAGTAACTTTATGATTACCACAGTTCCTTCCAGAGAAATGCACAAGGCATCCCTACAAACTGCAATGCTAATCTCTCTCATATCAAGTTTTTATCCTATCTATTAATCAACAGTGCTTTTCATGTGTCGACCAAATGAAAGTGTGATATCCATGGAAAATAGCATAATAACATACTGAGGTACACAAAACACAGTATCTGCCGTTCAGTCCTTGTTTTATTTTACACAGTGACTCATGTATTGACAGATGTTTTAGGTTATTATTGTAATTACTGATGTGTGTTCATTATTTCATTATTTATGTGTCATTTCAGGCTGTGGATTATGAGGACGTGAAAAACCTTGAACTGGGAATAGGTGTGAGAAACAAAGCACCATATATTGGACCTGTGGGAATTAGTGGAACTAGTATACATTTCGGAGGGGGAGGAGGTGGAGCAAGTGGAGCAAGTGGAGGAGGAGGAGGAGCATGGGCATCTGAGGCTTCATCTGGAGGATCATCATGGCAAACTGGATCCACATTTAAAACTTATCCAATCAAAATCAACGTGAAGAATCAACCTGAGCCGCCCAGTTTTGAGCCTAAAGTCAAAGCTATTCCCATCTCAGAGGGAGGCCACACCATCAACATTAAAGATGTTATTGCCAAGTATCCTGCAATAGATGGAGACACTGGAAAACCAGCAGAAAATGTCAGGTGAGTGCATAAACAAACACATACACATGAAAGCCACTGCAGTTAAAACCACAGCGCCAGCTTAATTCTTTGTATCCAGTTACAGCAATTAACATGGCTTATTTCTACTGTAGGTATATTAAGGGCTCGGACCCTGGCAACTGGCTAACCATCGATCCAAACACAGCTGAGATCAAACTGAACAAGATGCCTGACAGAGAATCTAGTTTACTGGTTAATGGGACATATTTTGCTGAAGTACTGTGCATTTCAGAAGGTGAACTTTTCCTTCATACAGTATATCTGCATTTAGATGTTTTACATGTCAGACTAGAACGCTTAGTGAAAAGTATGTAACATATCACATACCCAACAAATCAAATGCTAAATGATGTGTTCTTATTTTTGTTTTTTCCAATACAGACATGCCTGCTAAAACAGCCACCGGCACCGTAGCCATCCAGGTGGAAGATTTTAATGACCACTGCCCCACCCTGACCAGTGACTTCCAGACTATGTGTACCACAAGTGACTCTGTAATTGTGAATGCTAAAGATGAGGATTTCTTCCCTAATGGACCTCCTTTCCACTATGTCATCATCCCAGAGGGCACTGAAGGGAAATGGCAGGTGGAGCATCTCAATGGTGAGGAAAATACTGGCAATTACTTAAAGTTATGGTGGATAGATATAGAATTTTACAAAGAGAAAGGCTTGGTATTGGGTTGGTACAGGGCTTAAAATTTGCACTACAATTTTTTTTAGACCTAGTTGATTACTGGAATGTCTGGAGCCTTGTTTTTAAACTAGAATGTGGAAAAGCCACATTCACAGTTGCATTTAACCCAGGCTACTGTTAAGCATAAAGCATATTGATTTTTTTTTACCCCTTACATATATTGTATATTGTATTGTTTCTGGCAGACACTGCAGCTATCCTGAGGGCCTAGGAGTCCATGTGGCCTGGTACCTATGAGGTGGAATTTCTGGTGAAGGATGCGCAGGAACATCATTGTGCAGAACCACAGAAAGTGAAGGTCCAAGTTTGTACCTGTGATGATGGAGTGGTGTGTGGAAAAAGAGGTGCCAATGGTCAATCCAGGAAAGGAGCAGAGTTTGGACCTGCAGGCATCGGACTGCTACTCCTGGGCCTACTGCTCTTACTACGTATGTATAATGTGATGCTCATTCTGATAAAGGGTTGCGTGTTCAAACACCCAACACCTTCACTGTGCTCAAGACAATCCCAAAACAGGTTGAGTTGAGATTAAGTCCAGATTATTCTAAAGAGATCAATGGAAATAACTCAAAACACAGATTAAAACTGTCATATACAGAGTACATGTCTTTTCAAATGTGAAATAATATGTACAACATTTATATTCATACGTGGGGCTCCAATTCTGAAAATGAATGGTCTAAACCAGGGGTCAGCAACCTGCGGCTCCGGAGCCGCATGCGGCTCTTTCATCCTTACACTGCGGCTCCGAGTGGCTTGGGAAAATAAATTACTTTAAAAAAGTATTTACCGTATTTTCACGACCATAAGGCGCATATAAACGTCTTATATTTTTTACAAAATGTGCAGCGCCCTATAGTGCAGTGCGCCCTATGTGTGTTGTTAAACCTGTGTTGAGAACAACGTGCCCATCTCACAGCCGATGTGAAAAAAGAGGGTGAAACAAATGAACGCTGCACTTGCTGTTATTCCGGGAGGTCTGACAAAGGAACTCCAACCGCTGGACATCGGTGTGAACCGGCCGTTCAAAGTAAGGCTGCGAGCGGCGTGGGAGCGATGGATGACCGATGGAGACGACAGTTTCACAAAGAATGGCAGGCAGCGCCGGGCAAGTTACGCCACAGTTTGCGGATGGATTGTAGATGCGTGGGCTAACGTGTCTACTGGCACTGTTGTTCGAGCTTTCGCAAAAGCCGGCATCATCGAGGGGCCGCACGGCACGGAAAGTGACTCTGACAGCGAAGAAAGTGGAACTGGCATATTTGATTTAGCGCAGCTGTTTAACTCAGAAACGGAGGATGAGGACTTCGATGGGTTTGATTAATGAAGATTACCGGTAATGTGTGCTGTGGTAATGTGCTTAAAAAATGTTAGTACTTTGTAATAAAGACTTAAATAAAGCACAATCAAACTCAGTTTTGCTCCCGCTCTATTTTTAAATACGCACACTTGTATGCTTGTGTGTGTGTTGTTGTAAGGCGGTGCGCCATATGTGTGTGTAGACTGCGCCTTTTCGTACGGTGCGCCTTATGGTCGTGAAAATACAGTATGTGTATTTTATTTGTGTTAGTTATTGTTTTAGTGTTTTAGTTCTAAATTGGAAGATCTTGATGCGATCTTGAAATATTAAATATTAAAATATTAATAAAATAAGTATATTTTATTGTTTTTTGTCGCTCAAAATAAACGTCATACTCGCGAAAGCCGGTATTCCCGCCCGAACGCTATCCCAACTTTCAACCCCAACAAGGCCAGATATGGAGAAATCTAAAAAAAGAAAAATATCAGAGGAAAATAGATCGTTCAATGATGTCTGGGCAGACTCATTTGCTTTTCAAGAACTCAGAATGTTCAAAATGTGTTCATTAGAAATTTAATTTAATTTTCTCTGTAGCACTTTGTGGATTTCATAAGTAACACTTTATAGCCCATCTTCAAAAGGGTAGTCAAAGCACTAATAAGTGTATGTTTATTTTTTACTTTCTAATAAATGCGTTTTTTCTCCATTTTAAATGTCAAAAAGTATTTGCGGCTCTCAGTGGGTTTTTTTTTTGTGGAAACCGGGTTCAAATGGCTCTTTTGGTGTTAAAGGTTGCCGACCCCTGGTCTAAACACTACAATTTACAGTATGTCACCCACCAGCTGAACACTCATCCACATATGGTCATTTTTGCCTGTGAAAAGCCAAGATGGCAACATATGAGACATATTACAGTGCATACAACTTACATTACAGTTGTTATAGAAACACCTAGTGTTGCTAAGAAAAAGCTAAAAGGTTACCTATGACAAGAGAAGCCATGACCAGGTCGTATTGTGCCAATTCAATTGTAACTGCACATCATACTTTGGAGACCCAGACCAGCAACAAAACTTTGTTGTTTGTCTTTACAGTCATTCCTCTGTTGCTACTCTTCTGCCAATGCGGGGGGTCTGCAGGCCTCCCAGGGGGCTTTACTGAGCTGCCTTTTGATACCAAATCACACCTCATTAACTACCGCACTGAAGGCCAAGGAGAGAACACGGTAAGACCAACATATTTACTTTTTTAACACATGACTTTCACCGTGGAGGATGGGAAGGTCTCAATACATACTGGATACTTGTTATTGAGATTAATTTATTTTTGTTACTGTTAAAAAATACATATCTTATCTTATATTATTTTATTATTATGCTGTCTTCTTGAAAGTTACAAAAGGTGATTTGACCCCTGGGCAGCAGAATAACCAATGACTTTGTTCTTACATTTGGATCATTATAGGAGGTGCCACTTCTGAACCTGCCAACACAAATGGATGGAGCATTAATAGATATGGGCATGGCTAAGCAAAGTTCAATGGCGCCCATGGGAGGATTTGATTTCCAGAAATCTGTCACTTCCATGGATGGGATGAATGGGGGAACTTATCATGATGGTTTTACAAGTGTCTATAGAGAAGGGACGTTTGGGATGATGAACCAACCAAGTGGCAGTGGCTTCTACAGAAGTGGATTTGAACGCAGAGAATCAGCAGAAGGTGGAGAAGTTTATAATGGCATGGCTTTACCAGATCAGTTCCTTAGACAGTACTACAGTCAGGTGAGGATTAATTTAATTATTTATACTCTTTGCTTCCAATAACGCATAGCAGGCATTTGTAGTTTGGACATACAGTGGTCCCTCGTTTATTGTGGGGGATACGTTCTAAAAATAACCCGCAATAAATGAAATCTGCGAAGTAAGTTTTACAATTATTATACATCTTTTAAGGCCGTAAAACCCCTAACCACACACTTTTATACACTTTTCTCAGACAGGCATTAACATTTTCTCACATTTCTCTCTTATTTAAACACTCTCAAAGTTCAAACTTTCGCAGATTTAACAAAAATAACTACAATACTGTATTAGTAAATTAAACCGTATTTCACAGTTTCTCTGACGGTGCCGCTCCACTGTAACGGCTTTTTCCTCTGATGGTGCAGGTGTTTTTTTCCGAGTGCAGAACATACAACACATTTTGTACAGTACTCCCTTAGCTAATCAGGACGCCGAACGCAATGCGCATTCATACTGCACAGTACGCTGTAAAAAAAAAAGCATGCAAAATTACACAAAAAAACCCACGAAACAGTGAGTCCTCGAAAAGTAAATCGTGTTATAGCGGGGGACAACTGTAATTATTTTGATGGTTTTATAATCTTTGGAGAATAACTCAAATCGGATAAAAGAATTATAACTGGAAAAGGAAAACTGCAGATTTCCTTAAATTACTCTATGTACTCATGCTGTCAAAACATACTCATGAATATGTTTAAAGGAACCCTTTAAGCTAATTTACTTTGTGTTCATGGACATACCAACAACACAAACTTAACTATATTAACCCAGTTGTAACATTTTTGCTACATGAGTTTCTAAGACCAGTATGTTATCAACAGGATCAGTATTTTACTGAAAAACCTGTTGTATACAATTTGACATGTCTTCTGCCCCCTGGTGGATTTTTATGTGTCCTGCAGGACTTTAAATGCAAAATCCAAAATGGCCTGCCTTTGGCAGGGAAACCTTTGCTCACCTTTGAAAAAGTTATCATAAGCATAACATGAATGTTGTTACTAATCTTTCAATATAGATTTGTACTGTATGAAGCAACTTATTGTTCAGTCCTATAATTATTCTATAGTAATTCATGTCCAAAGAATGCAAATAAGACATAGAGCAGAAATTAAAGGCAATTCATCTGTAAATGTGTTATTTTACTCTATTACATGATACAATCTGCGTTATACCTTCCAAAGCTTTGGAAGATTGAAATGTCATCTTAAGATACATTTTGAGTGGAAACTGAGATATTCAGGTGTTCACAAAGTCAATCAAGGTTGTAAAAAAGACCAAAACTGATTGAAATGTTGTTGTTTTTGTTTCTAAGAAAACACTGTCATTGGCATAATTTCTTTAGCATAAGTTTGTCACTAAAAAAATGGTTTTAATTTTAATTTGATGTGTTTTTAAAAAAATATTATTATTTCTTTTTTTGGAAAGATTTGACTGATTTGCATTCATTGAAAGCTAAAAGAAAACACTTACATAATAAATGTCAAAAAAGGTAACCTTGGTGATCATTTCCTTTTTATTGTTTCAACAGAAGGTGGCCAGTGGAAATAAGAACCTTGGAGTGAAGGATAGTCTTTTGGTTTATGACTTTGAGGGCCAGGACTCCTCTACTGGCTCAGTGGGCTGCTGCAGCCTCCTGGAGTCTGACAATGACCTGCAGTTCCTTGATGACCTGGGGCCAAAGTTCAAGACCCTGGCTGAGATGTGCGGAGGCAAGAAGATCTCAACTGAGGTCAAACAAGTTTTCAGTCCTCCGCCCAGTACTTCCATTAACACTCAGAGCACAGTGTCAAATGTGGTGACTACCCAACAGCTGCCCCCTCCACCCCAGCCTAAGCCGACTGTCCCCAAAACAGAGCACACTGTGATCAGGGAGACATCTGAGCGTTCTCAGATGGTGAAGGATAGCACAGCCACGGTGAGGGAAGGGAAGACCACATTGAAGAAAGGAATGACAAATCAAGGCCAGATGTTCCTGCTACAGCAGCAGCCCGTCTACTACACCACCACCCCAGTGCTTCAGCCAATGCAGTATGTAGTCCAGCCACAGGTTCAGAACACCATGGTGCTGGCTGAGGCACCAGCCACCAACCTGCAGGGCATGGTACTGGTTAACGGCACCCAGACCGGACCTGCCCAAGGTATGGTCGTTCAGGGACAGACAATGATATCCAATGGACAAGTCCAGGGTCCGAGCATGATGCTGGTGGACAGAAGCGGGGTCCAGGGGGGTGGTGTCAACCTGATTCACACTGGCAATCTCTCTGGCTCACAGACCATGATGGTCGTAGAAGGAAAGGTCCCTACAGGGTCAATGAAAGTGCTGAAAGGGAACCAGACCTGCTACGTGCCAGGAGGCATCCTACAGCAGGGAGGGATTTCAGGATCTCAGGGAGTCTTGGTGCTTGGAGGACCAATAAGCAACGGGGTGCAGCTGATCCAGGAGACAGGAGATCCACTGGATCTCAGAACCACGTGGTGGGTTCATCTACCACCACAGTGAAAACAACACCTATCCACCACAAGTTGGTGGTGCAGGAGACAAGAGAAATTCACTGAGGGTGTGACTGTCAGGACAACAGAGAACTTTTTCAGTGCTAATAAAACTGTTCCTCTGGCCTGGTCTAGATGGTGATGGGATGCTTGTGGACTAATGCAAGACAGCTAATGGAGTGATACTGCTTCCTTTAAGTTTGACAAAAATTTTGTCAATGACTTTACCCTGCCCCACATTTCTACTGCTATGAAGGTGGCTCAAAAAAAGCACTGCAGCACAATTATCTCCAGACATCCCCTTCAACTTTTTTTGGAATGTATTTCATACAAACACTTTATTACTTTTTAAAGTTGGTACATTCTTATGTTATGTTTAATGTAGGGTTACAGTTAGATGCTGTCTGTCTGTTGTTTTGCACAAAAAACAAAAGTAATACAAAAAATATTGGAACATGCTGTTTTTTGGGAAACAATTTTTTGCTGTGGATTTTCTTGCTATATATGTATGTCTGCCCGTTGTCATCACAAATGGGCTTGTGTCTTCCATATTTTTAAACAGGGACATGAGAGTCTTGCTAGTTATAGTCAGGATTCCACTTTAACCTTTTGCTGCAGCTTGCAGATGGAATATAAATGTTCTTGGAGAACATGGGAGACATCCACAATAAATAAATAAATAAAAATACTTGGGTATCACTGTCTGTCCTGTGTGGTCTGTTCTCTGTATAGTAAATATAGAGCCCATTTTCGAAATGTTCACTTTAGATGCTCACAAGAGGTTGTCAGGCCGGGACTCAATCAGGACTCAGATACGGAAGACGAAACACTTTGGCACGGGACAAAGGGAGACGCAGACAATATATACACAAGGTAATGGGGAACAGGTGGAAACAATCAGGGCGGGGAAGACAATCAGACCAGTGACACATGAGGAAGGGCAAGTGACCTGAAACGAGAGGAGAGTTATCTTTCAAAATAAAACAGGAAATGACAAGACATAACAAAAACCCAGCTTGACCTCACCGCGGTGTGACAGTACCCCTCCCTCTAGGGCCGACTCCTGACGGCCCAGGCTGGTCAGGGTGATCTCTATAAAAGTCATCTATCAGGCTGTGGTCGATGATTTGACGCGAAGGAACCCATTGTCGCTCCTCCGGGCCGTACCCTTCCCAGTCCACCAGGAACTGCCTGCCCTGGCCCTGGTTGCGCACAGCCAGTAACTTTTTGACCTTATAGACTGGACCCCCATCTACTACTTCAGGAGGAGTAGGGGGTGGGAGGGCCGGGACAATGGGACTCTCCTGACCGGTTTGACCTGACTTACATGAAACGTGGGGTGGACACGGAGAGACCGGGGCAGACGAAGGCGAACCACTGCAGGTCCGACAACCTTGGTGATGGGGAACGGACCCACGAAGCGCGGTGCCAGTTTCTTCGAGAGGGCCTTGAGATGGAGATTTTTGGTTGAGAGCCATACCCTCTGGCCCAGCTGGTACGCCGGAGCGGGTCGTCTTCTCCGGTCCGCAGCCCTTTTGACCCGGTCCCCTTGGCGGATGAGTACCTGACAGGCGGCTGCCCGGATGCGGCGGCAGCGGCGGATCTGAGCTTGGACGGAGGGCACCGACGTCTCTGGTTCATTGTCTGGGAACACAGGGGGTTGATAGCCATAGACACACATGAATGGGGAAAGACCAGTGGCTGAGGTGGGCAGGGAGTTGTGGGCATACTCTACCCAGACCAGGTGCTTGCTCCATGTGGCTGGGTTCTGTGACACTAGACACCGGAGGCCGGTTTCCAGCTGCTGGTTGAGGCGCTCATTCTGGCCGTTTGCCTCCGGGTGATATCCTGAGGTCAGGCTGGCTTTGGCACCGATGAGCTGGCAGAATTCCCTCCAGAACCGGGACACAAACTGGGGCCCCCGGTCCGATACAATGTCTTTGGGAAAGCCGTGAATTCTGAAATGTGGTCAATCATAATCTCTGTAGTTTCCTTGGCCGAGGGTAGTTTAGGCAGAGCAATGAACCTCGCCATCTTTGAAAATCTCTCCACCACAGTGAGGACAGTAGTGTTACCTTGCGATGTCGGGAGCCCCGTGACGAAGTCCAAAGAGATTTCTGCCCACGGTCTGGAGGGGATGGGAAGCGGATGCAAAAGTCCCATGCGTGAACCGGTGGACGTCTTATGAGCAGCGAGGTGTGGGCCCAGTGGATCACCTGTGGGCGCAACTCAACTGGGACAAACAACCGATTCTCTGGGCACCCACTAGGTGGCGAAGCCTCACCATTAGCCTGCTTAACCTCCTTTTCTATTTGCCAGGAAACCGCTCCAACCACAAGGAAAGTGGAAGAATGGGCTCAGGCTCCTTGGCAACAGGCTCTGGGTCGAAGAGTCGTGACAGGGCGTCAGGCTTGACATTCTGGGACCCCGGCCTGTAGGAGAGGGAAAAAGATCTGTTAAATAAAAGCCCCCACCTGGCCTGGCGAGAATTTAGTCTTTTAGCTTTTTTCATATACTCCAAGTTCTTGTGGTCGGTCCAGACAATAAACGGCTGACTGGCCCCCTCTAACCAGTGCCGCCACTCCTCCAGAGCCACCTTCACCGCCAGGAGCTCACGGTCGCCAACATCATAGTTCCTCTCTGTCTTGGACAACCGTCGAGACAGGAAGGCACAGGGATGCATCTTACCATCCCCCTAGGATCTCTGGGACAGCACAGCTCCGATTCCCTCATTGGAGGTGTCCACCTCCACCACAAACTGCCGCTGAGAATCGGGCATGGTGAGGATGGGGGCTGTGGTGAAGCGGCGCTTGAGGTTCTGGAAGGCGGACTCTGCCTCTGTAGTCCAGTGGAAGTGCACCTTGGTGGAGGTGAGTGCATGGAGCGGAGCTGCTGTTGCGCTGAAGTTTCTGATAAACCGCCTATAAAAGTTAGCAAAACCAAGGAACTGCTGGACCTTTTTGCGGCTATCAGGTGTGGGCCATTCGGCCACAGCGCTCACTTTAGCCGGATCCATCTGCACCCTTCCAGGGGCTACAATGAAGCCCAGGAAGGAGATGGTGTCGGCATGAAACTCACTCTTCTCTGCCTTGACAAACAGCTTGTGGTCTAAGAGTCTCCTGAGAACTTTTGCCACGTGGGCCTTGTGTGTGTCTAGGTCAGGAGAGTAGATGAGGATGTCGTCAAGGTAAACATACACGAAATGGTCTAAAAAGTCCCTAAGGACATCATTAATCATGGCCTGGAAAACTGCTGGGGCATTAGTGAGCCCGAATGGCATCATCAGGTACTCGTAGTGACCAGTAGGGGTGTTAGATTTTTTTCCTACAAATAAAAAGATAATTTTATTTGGTCATAATTTGTCTGTAGCTCATTTTGATTTAAAAAAAATCGTATCGTGAACAAAAAATCGTGAAAAAATCTAATCGTGACTCGAATCGAGTCATGAGTTGAGTGTATCGTTACGTCCATACTCGAGACCCTCGCAGAGTAAATATTCCACAGATGAAACCATCGTTGTTGATTCCTCCTCGGCTCCCTCTGGCACCCCATAAATCCTTACGTTCTCGCATCTGGAGCAGCTCTCCAGATCCAGCAACTTGTCCTCTAGCTTAACGTGCAGTTTTAGCATGGCAGTGATAACTTTTTCCATGTTTTGGATCCTCTTTTCCTGCTTTCTTAGTGTGCTCTTCTGCTTCATCCTGTAATTGTTCTTTATTTTCTTGGTGAAACCCTCTTAATTCTTGAATCAGTTCCGGGCCTGTAGTTTGAGCTTGTTAGCCGCTAGTTATTCACGTTGCCGCACCCCGTCTTTCTCACCCACCTGTCTTCACTCTGAGCTTTTATTGCTCAGGGTGACGGTAGGAGTCTTAAAAGTAGCTGCTTGAAGTGAAGCTGTACCCTTCATTTTAAAAAACTAAAAACAAAACAAGTCTGATATTGTAGACAGTCTTAGGAGATGAAACGTTAAAATGTTTTATCAAAAATGACAACACATTGGATATCTATCAGCAATGTTCAAGAAAACATTATGATGCTTTGTGCACCACAGAACTTTAAATTAAAAATTGAAGTTAAGCTTTTTTCGTGTTTTTCTCATCTATACGAAATATTGGCCGTGGGCTTAAAAAATGTCACGTCAATGCAGACTGAACAGAGTTCTCAGTTATTTTAAGTGTTTTAGAAACATACCAGATTTGAATTTCTTCGCTTTTTTCATAATGATTTTCATACTTTTGTTTCCATCATGGTATATAGTCCCTTCATAATTGTACTGACTCACTATAGTTTTCTTCAATTTACATGTACACTGAGTTAAAAGAAAAAAACACATTAAGTATACTGTATCGAGTGATTAAATTTCAGCAAATTAAGAGAAACTGTCATGTCCTATATTTTTGGAATTCAGTACACAAGTCTACTACGTTTATGTCGCACCACCAGGATAGTGGCTGCACCAACATGACAATGAAGACATACTTACTAAGGAAATATTGGTCAATAAACATACTTAAATAAACAAACGTAGATTTACATCCGATTCAAGAATAAACATTACAATAATAACATACACAATAAAACAATTAATTACATTCTATGTAAATAAAAAAAATCTTCCAAACCATAAATTCACTTGTTTTGAACACAAATATGTCAAACATATTTTACAATTAAAATCTGAATGTGCACCACACCTATGAGTTATATTTACATGTATGTATATGGTGATTTATGTTTATTGCATTCAGGTCATCTTCATCCTCAGCAAGGGAGGAGGAGATCTGATTAACCATGGGTGGAGATCTTATGTTTAGGTGTTTTTCCAAGAGGCTGGAGTTCCTCTGAGGGGTGAGCAACAAATCTCGTTACACACTATCATTGTTTTGAATAAGCCTCTCCACCTCTTCTTGGTTTTGAAGCATCAAGCTGGTAACTTTACGGCCATCTTTGGTTTTATATTTTCCTTTGTGTATTTGAATAGATGTGCTGTTTGTAGCCAAGTAAAAGGTAACTTTGGTCATTGGCAAACTGTGTATCTGCACTAAGAAGTCTAGAATTAAAGTACTTGCTAGGATACACAGCGACAGTTCTGGTTTCATCCAGTGTGTTTTCCCCTGTTGGAAATTGCACAGGAAAGGCCATGGCTCCTAGTTTTGGTACAGTGATGAAACCTACAGGTTTGTTGCCTTGAGCTGATGCTGAATGTTCCTTCACCATACAAAAGGATTTCCTGTGCAATGTCTGCGTGGCTGATTGCAGGTGCTCCAGAGAGCCAAACCAGGTCTAAGGTCCTCTTTTTCTTTTTCTGCTTCCTTGGGCAGGTCTGGTTCATCTTGGCTTTTAAACACGTCTTCCATGTCTATCTCACACTCTACAACTTGCTCTAGTTGTGCAGCTTCTGCATTGATGAGCTGCGAGTCTTCTTTATCAGCCGAGTCTTGATGAAGACTCTAAAAGGTGGGTGTGTGGAGGGGCCGTGGTGCATCAGCTGCAGGAGAGAGGTGTGGAGAGGGCTCAGGAGAGCAGCGCCAGGTAAGAGTGATTGGCACACCGGTTTCC
>NC_040027.1:26208470-26213605 GCF_000972845.2 Larimichthys crocea
GCTGATAACAGGCTGCATAGAGAAAAAAAGACACATTGTGGATGATGCACTTGTTCACTTGGAGGACCTACAGTGGAGAGTGATAAAGTACCCTAGGCCGTATTCGAACTGATAAGTCACTATACTATTGACTTTGAATAAAACTAGTCATGCTTAATTACGTAGAATGCGAACTGTGATCTCCTGAGGGAGACAAACGAGGGAATTGTGGATATAATGCATAGCACCAACACCAGCTATGCAAGTAATTACAGTTTACAGATGTATAATAACACAAATTGAAATGTAACATTGAGAAGCTGTCAGTCATCGCAGGGACACACAACTGTTGCTGACTCCTATTTCAGGTGGGCTATTCATCATGTTTAAAAAGGGTTTGAACAGACAACGCAAAGAGAGGCACCCTTAGAAGGAAACACCCTATTTTTGATTAGCTAAAATGACCATCGGGCAGCTAATGTATAGACACAGAAAGGAATAGGAGGGACGTCGTGGAACTAGGATGTACAAGAGTATACGAAGACTGACGTTTCAGGGACTCGATCTCTGCTTCAGTGCTTAACAGATGTCTTCTGTGGTTAGGACTTCTCAACAGCTGTTGTTTACAACCTGAATAACTACTTTGAACGAATCCACGTCTTCTGAGTGCTCATCCTGCATCAACTAATTCGGGGAGGTGACTTAAGATCGCATCAACTAATAATTAACATATTATTTTGCACGTGGTTTTTAACCCTTGAGTTATAGCTCATTAATGTTTCTCGGGATGTGATATTAATGGACAACGTTTTTTAAAGGAAAAATGCGCTTCTTGTAGTCTGCAACAGCAATACACAGTACTAAACACCAGTATTACCATCTACAAAACTTAATTGCAGGCAAACACACGTATGTCTATCGATGAACAATTGACTTAATATCAAAGTGTCCATGAATGTTAGCCAAATTTGCACACATAACTATTCTAGCTTTTAGTATATACGAACAATGGCTAACTTAAGTTCTGATAAGTACTGCACCAAAAATCAAAAACACAACCAAAAGATGACTATTTGTCAAAAAATGTTCCAAAAACAGATTCTTAAATACTATACAAACAACAGAGAGAGATTTGTAAACAAATGTAATAAAACAAATGTGATTTTCAGACAAATAAAAAAAGAGTCAATATTATTATTACAGGAAACACTTGCATGAACCGATGCTAGAACTTTACAGAGAATATTGTAGGCAAAATGTTCTACTTCACATGTACAGGTAATTTACTTCAAATTATGAGCCAAAAACACCAGTCTGCCCACAGCGTCAGGCTTAAGTGCAGCCCAGTGACACGTAACAACAATGTCTCCAGTGCTAAATGCCCTTTCTTAAGGGCTGCTTGAGGCAGGGATGCATAGATATCTTTTAGTAAGTTTCCCCAGCCTGGGGAAATTTACCATTGGCATGTTACCATTAGCATGTTACCATTAGCATGTATTTAGTTCTTAATGGCTAATGCTAATTACCATTAGCATGTTAACATTAGCATGTTAACATTAGCATGTATTTAATTCTTAGTGGGTTAAGGCTAATTAACATTAGCATGTTAACATTAGCCTTTTAGCAATTAGCATGTATTTAATTACTAGTGGGTTAAGGCTAATTAACATTAGCATGTTAACATTAGCCTTTTAGCAATTAGCATGTATTTAATTACTAGTGGGTTAAGGCTAATTAACATTAGCATGTTAACATTAGCCTTTTAGCAATTAGCATGTATTTAATTACTAGTGGTTAATGTTAATTAGCACTAATTTTAGCATTGCTAACGCGCTAGCTGCTCTGCTATCTCTGTGTGTAATTTTAGACAGATAAGTTCCAATTAAGTACTAAAACTGTTAAGATGACCGCCGCTGATGCACTAGCAATTACTAGTAGCATGTTACCATTAGCATGTTACCATTAGCATGTTAGCACTGATGCGGTGACGCGCTAGCAATTACATTACATTACATTACATTGCATTTAGCAGACACTTTTAGCCAAAGCGACTTACAGAGGAGGACATAAGCTGAGAGGGTGTAAAGGAGCACAGAGTAGTTGTTAGGTTTGTTAGTTTTGTTAGGCAGGGAAGCATTCTCAAAACAGAAAGGTTTTTATAAGTTTTTTAAAGGTCGAAAGGGATGTTGCTGTTCTAGTAGCCGTTGGTAGGTCATTCCACCATTTGGGGACGACCACAGAGAAGAGTTTAGAATGACCTCGCTTTGCGAGAGGCGAGGGTACAACTAGACGGTTTTTAATTAACATTACCATGTTAGCATTAGCATGTTAACATTAGCATGTATTTAATTCTTAGTGGCTAATGATAATTAGCATGTTAGCATTAGCACGTTAGCAATTAGCATTTATTTAATTCCTAGTGGCTAATGTTAATTAGCATTCATTTTAGCATTGGTCGCTAATGTTAGCAAATAGCATTTCTTTACTGCTATCTCTGTGTGTCATATTAGACAGACAAGTTCCAATTAAGTGCCAATTCCAATTAAGTGCCAAAACTGCTAAGATGGCCGCCGCTCGGCTTCTCCCCCCTCTCCTCCTTCAGGCAGGCTTGAGGTTGCCAAGCAACCATGACCTAATCAGCTCTTTCAGGCACACTCAATAATAAAATTGTAAACAATGGCTGTGATATGTCTCCGTTCATTTTGTGTGAAAATTTTAACATTGCTGTGTGAGAGGTCGGTCCAGGCTGAATGCTAAATAGAAAAATAAAAATAAAAAAGGATCCTGAGCTGAAAGAAGAAATCGTATTATAGGAAGGAGTTAAAAGGTCATGACAACATGAAAAAAGTGTGAAATGTTATTAGAATAAATATCTAAAAAATATTCCCCTGTAGCCTGAATTCAAATACACTTTTCAAAATATTCAAATATTTTAAGATTTCCTACGTTCCTTGAGGTTGCATTAAAAAAAAAGTAGTTCTACAGGTTCATTCTGATATTTTAGTTTTTGTCACCAACTTTTATAATCCTGCTCTGAGATCTGTTCCTGTGTTGATCTGGCTGTAGAGACACAGTCCGCTGCTTTAGTCAGCTGTCTCCATAACTCCATAATCTGTGTCTGACCCTCCAAAACTTTAGGCTTCATTGCCCCCAGACCATCCTAATACTTCAGAGGTTGTAGTGCTTTGTGACGATGGTTTCTCCAGTTTATTTGTTCAATTTAAAGTGAGGGGAATTTGATTTTGTGGATGTTCAAGTCTAAATTTAAAAAAATGTGATGAGCCATTTCATCATGTTCACCTCTAGTCAAATGGAGCAAGGTGCAAACTGCGCTCATGATGAACTGAACATTTCAAATGTTGATATATCGGCCCACAAGGCCTTACTCTAATCTTAAGTAGTCCACGTCAGTGATTCATAGCCAAGATGAGTTTTTCTCTATTTTAGCAACAACTTTATTACTGCTGGTCGAGCTGTCAAACCTGCAGCTCGAAGGTGAATCAGACACTTCCTTACTTCGCAAGTGTTAAGCTGTTGTTTCAAAGAAACCTGTCTTCTGCTTCTGTAGTGGTTTTCAGCCTGCCAGACCTCTTCCTGTCAGTTTCTTCCACTTTCTGTCTTTTTGATGGTGTAAGAGACGAGGGCTTTGAGACTCTGGACCTCACTTCAGACAAAGTTTGGAAAAAGGCGCCCCCTCCACTCTGACTTAGTTTACTTGCTTAGTTTTGCTAAATTTCTAGATGTCTATGGTGATGCTATTTGATCCCATATCGACACTCCTAAGATGTTCATTAGTTTCTGACTCTGGGAAAAACGGTAAGATTCCCCAAAACTACAGTATCTCTGAACTCTAGTTTAGTCTCTGTGATCTCCTTTTGACAACTAACGTCATATTTTTTGCTTCCATTCACTGAGACTCCCCTTAAACAGTCCGTAGCCCCCCTGGGGAGGTCCGCTAAAATAAAGACGTACACTTAATGGTCTGTCTGGCTTCCTTTGTTAACAGCCCTTTTCTTGCCGTTAGTATAGCACTATATTGTTTCTTGCAGTGTGATATTGTCCAAATAATGCTCCAGAACTGTTTGTTACAACACTGCTTTTATACAGACGGGGTTTGTCAGTACTCAAACGTTGTTTAGGAATAGTTTGCAACACATTTCAAGGTTTAATTTACTTCCACTGCTGCAGAACTACAGTTTGTTAACCCATTATTTGTTCCTTTATTACTTAATTTTACCTTATTTGACCTCATTCAGTTCAAGTTTTCAAACTTCCAACAGCTTTCTGTTTACCATTGTACCATCAAGGTGTTTTAAAACTGTAGGTGAGTTGTGTACATGTATATTCGATTTCTCCAAACATACAACTCTGGAATATGGACTGATGTCATAAAATTTGTTCAGGGTTTTACAAAGTTATCCATATAATTTTAGCTCTTTAGTGGAGAATCTGTTTGGAGGCATTTTATCCAAAACAATTATTGTGACACATCCAGCGGATTTAGTATTTAAGAAGCTTTGTGTTAACTCAACATCACTGAGGGTAAAGTATCTCACAGAACAGTGGATCATGTTACATAAATTAAAATGTTCATTTATTGAATTTAACTCCAAACCTATTGGTAAAACAAGAACAGATACTGCATGGTAGGGACTAGTGTGTAGGATTTCGAGGCAAACTGTAAATAGAGTCCCCTCAGTGTCACACACTGAAGTGTCAGTGTGTCTTTTCTTGAGCGTCTATAGTTTCTGAGAGCTTCACAAACATGCTGCCACAGAGGAAGAACGTAGTGACAGCTTCATCTGCACAGCCGAGTTCCTCTGGACTGTCATCTTCTTCTGGTTGGTGATGCTCTGGTTTTGTTCCTGTAATCTGAATGAAGCAAAAATCTAAATTTTGTGTGTGAATCGCTCTTAGTCTGGCCCCTCTCCTGAGACCAGTTTGCTTTGGGACACCCGACCAGGATGACTCCAACAACAACACAGGTCCCAGGGTCACAGGAACACGCAAACCTCTCCACCACGATAAGGTAGCGATTCTTGGAGAGGAAAGTTTATTGTTTTCAATGTTACATTACATTACATTTTACTACATTACATTACATCACATTACATTTTACTACATTACATTTTACTACATTACATTACATCACATTA